>NC_079439.1:35027946-35140446 GCF_903798145.1 Danio aesculapii
ATACATTTATTAAAATAATATTTTAGTCACAGAACATCTTTAGAAACAGAAAGATAATACATTTAAATTAATGCAAAATATTGTAAAAACATTTTACAAACTACATCATTTCAATAAAATTGTATAGATTTTTTGTTTTTCTTCATTTTTGCTATTTTTGAAAATGTTATTTAATATTTTTCCCTAGCATATAAATTTGGGCTACTAATTTTTGAACCATTATTGTAAGATATTTTGTTGGATAAGCTTCAGATTTGGCCTCAGTACTTACTAATCTAATGTATTTGCACAAATATAATATTGTATAGCTTCCTATTAAAAATATGAATTTAAATAAGAGATTTGTGAGGGGTGTACTTGTATATGCTGAGCACTGTATAATATGATGATATCATGTAAATTAAATCTTAAATAAATGATTATTCTGTATTTGTTTAATTGCTGTGAGCATTTGCTAGAGAAAGGCAAATTATATGAATGCAAATGACAGAATGATGGCTGTTTGACATTGGAAAAGTAAAACACCACTTGAAAATTCTCAGATATTTTGGATTGAATAGATTTGTAGGGCAAAACGTTTTTTTTTTTTTATTCTGTGAAGGTATGACAAATTTTTTTTTTCCAAATTAAAAAAAAATTAAAAAGTCCTTTAGAATTTATTTTTTTCTTTTTTTTTCAGAACAAAATATCTGCTATTTCACGTAATATATATTTCATAAATCTTCTGACCCTAAAAAATGGTATAGTGTTGCTTAAAAATGAATATAAACATGTCTGAAAGAATAACACTTTTTATTGTTTATGCAAAACAAATGCGCTACATAAAATGTACTGATTTTAAATTTGAATTGAAATTAAATAAACAAACTTTTAAAATTACGCAAACACACAACTCTAAATTATAAATTATTATTATTTTTTGGGTTTGACATAGAACCTTAAGGCAGGAATCGAACTCGGGTCACCGTGAGCAAGGGAGTGCATGTGTCGATGCACTTTCCACTTCACCACTGGTGCCGATGGTCTACATTTTTAATAAAAGCTGTGTATAATATGTATCTTCAACCTCTGTCTCCCACACCAGCCTACAAGAAAAATGGTATATGCTGCACAAAAGGTCGGAGACCCCAGTGCTAGCTTTTGAAACTTGAATAATTTGAATAATTTAACCACAAATGGGAAAAGTCCAAAGTGCCTTACAAACTGCACATGTACCATTTCATCCAACCGGTCCCCCCACGAGGCATTATTTTTTATGACTGTCTGGCGAACAGTAATTCAACATTACCCAGTGAAAAACAAAAGGCAGCGATCATTAAATGTCAAAGATGAATACCTTTCCTCCAATTTCATCATTACTTTGTGTGTCATTCTCAGCACATTTCTCTTTTGATCTAAAGCCAAGCTGTAAGCTGAAACGCTGGTTGTTATCTCGCCCCCACTCCATCTCCAAAAATGGAGGTCAGAAAAGGTCAGATGCTATTTAGCAGACAGACGGCAGGATGGTCGAGAGAGAGAGCGGATGCTGTAATGTATGTGTGACTGAGAGCGAAGTCAAATATCACATCCAGCTCTCCATCAACCCACACTTTATAACCTTGAGAATGTGTGCAAATATGTGCATATGACCCAGTTGGTGCTCACGACGTTCAGTGAAATGTAGAAACGCTCTGCTAATGAAATGCTAGGCTGCGGGCCTTGCTTTATCCAGCGTGCTCTCCGAGATAAGACTGATTGTTGTGCTGTGTGACTAAAGTGGGACAAACAGACGTCGCTTCCAGCATCACGTAACAATGTGTCCTTAACATTTACCTTCTTGTGCCTGCTAAACGCTCTGCATTTTATCGATGTATCCTGCCTAGGATATAAGTATGATTTAAGGGTTAATTTTAATAAGTCGGATTAATCACATGCAATCAAAAGATAACTACTTAACTCAATTATCTCTTAATTGTGTAGAGAATAGGGCTTTATCTCTGCTGTCAGTTTCATGACATTTTACCTCAATTTACTCTCAGACAAATGCAGTAATGATGCAACTGTTATGGAGTCACTAGAATACAGTGGTCCCTCGCTATAACGCGGTTCACCATTTGCGTATTTTTTTCAGTGCAATTTGACATGTTTATTTCTATTTATTTTTTACAGCGCATTGTGTTCTGCATCCTGATTGGCTGCAGGCCATTGTCAATCATCTCCTCTGTGTCTCCTGTACAGTACAGAATGCGTTCAGCTTGCCAAATTAACATAAATCGCTGATCGCTAGCAGTGCGAGTTCCAACAAGGATGCAAAAAGGATTGCAGCAAGACTAGCGTAAAGGGGGGTGGCACACTGCATGCATCGCGCCATGCATTATAGAATTGTAAACATAGGTTTATATCAAGGTTACACACACCATCGTCGCAAGTCGGCAGCTGTCTGCGGTGCCCAGCTACAACTCAGGACACTGTTCATATTTCTGCCGCGTCACAGAACGTCATCTGAACAGTTTCACTTTAAATAACATGCGAATGTGCGCGTCCACTCTGTGTTACTTCCAACTGTCTTGTACTGAACGTGACCCATTACTGTGCGACCCCCTTAAAGATGGAGTCTGCTTTTGCTTTATGGATCAGTGACTGCGGAAAAAAAAAGAACAGTACGCTGGATGCCAACATTATCCACACAAAAGCTCAAAAGCTTTATGAACCTTTTACTGACAGCGATGAATGTTTGTGCCTGACAACAGGTTTTGATCTTTGGTTTCGTTCTAGAATACTAGACTTTTTTTTACGAAAGTTTTAACTTTGAGTGTTTACACAAAGAGAAAAGTGTAAAAAAAAAAATGATAATGCCTGCCTGAGAAAAGTGTATAAAGTGTGTAGTGAGGGGTTTTACATCCTTAAAACATTCTACTTCGCTGATTTTGCCTATTGTAGGTTATTTTTAGAACGTGACTCCCATGGAAAATAACGAGGGACCACTATACTATTGAACAACAAAAAATTTAAATATAATAATAAAACTAAAAATGATTTTCCTGCTTCATTTTTTCTATTTCTTTCCCAGTGATGGGTTGCAGCTGGAAGGGCATCCGCTGCATAAAACATGTGCTGGATAAGTTGGCGGTTCATTCCACTGTGGCGACCCCAGATTAATAAAGGGACTAAGCCGAAAAGATAATGAATGAATTAATTGTTTTATTTCAATTGTTTCCAGTCATATTAGAGTCATATTATGTATGTCTTTATTGGTTACATTTTACTTAATTTTGTTGTTGTTACATTACAATTACTGATAAGATTGTCAGAAAAGCTTGAATTTTAAAGTCCATATCTGAAAAGTGAAAACTATGCTTGTGCAATGTCTCATAATATATGAATCACAATTGATTGTTCAATTAACTATTAAAATGAATTAAAATGAATGAATGAAACAAACAAACCTAATTTGTTTCCTAGAAAATGAAGTGTATCCACATGGAAAAAAATACTACCGTAATTTATTGCAAATACTATAATGTTTTGATATATACTATTGTAAAGTACTTGAATTAATATGTTAATTAAAATTTAATCTGGTAGTTCCTATGGTAATGCAACAACTATAGTAAAATAAACAAATAAGCCAATACAATATTCACCTTATTCATTGCGTACAAGCGGGTGCAGCCATTTGAATCTTTTTGGCTCGAGACTTCTGGTCTCATTCACTTCCATTCATTTTTAGACGTAAAAAATAGCTCATTATGTTGCAAAATGATATTTTCTTATTATATTATTCTACTTTGTGTGTATAGTCAAGCAAACACTTGTTTGTAGAGTAAGTAGTTTGGCCGTTTCTACAGTTTATTATTCATAGTCACTTCTCCCATAGGCAACTGAATGGGAAGTTCTAAAACAATGGCAAAAATGAGTGACCTTCCACATTGAAGAATAAGCTCAATAGACATTAAACTACAATGCGCAACATTTTACTACAATAAAATCTAAAAAGTACAAAAAAAAGTTTAAAACGCATACTACAGTTTATCAGTTTGCTTATTAATACTACATTATAGTTGAAAATACTATAATACAAACAGCATGAAACCCTTTACTATAGTATAATTCAAAATCACTATAGTATTTACGACTATATCATACTATATAACATTCGATCCATCTAACAAAAGGTTATAATTTAAGAATGCGCAATACAGTCTCATAGTTAACTCACTTCGTATTGGATAATATACAAAACATTAATATAGATTTCATTGGGTCTTTTAATTAAACACTATATTTCAGTCAAGAGTGGCACGAACTGAAGAGTCTATTCGATCTCAAACCACACTCATCAGATTATTGCATAATGACTGCTGCCGGCCAATGTTTTGTACTGTTAAGTCAATATCTGCATATTCGCTCCAGCATACTGTACGCCAGTCCACGTGATCGCTTCTTGCCAGCCACAATCCCACGTGTTGCAATAGGGTCGGCAGATGTGACATCACGCTTACATCATATCGCAAAACCGATTAATACCTCGTCTAACCTCAAACTCTTGAAAGGCACAAAAAGTGTGTTAAAGTGTGTGCGCGCGCATGGAGGGGCCGCTGAAGTGGATGTCACATCTACAGCGAAGCACGACTCCTGTAATAGCTGTCAGGGCAGTGTGCTGCTTCAGACCAGAAATGACATCCTTTCAGAGCCAGCCTGCCTTAAAGTGCAGCCAAGCAAGATAGAGAGAGAGAAAGAGAGAGAGAACGGCAAAGCATGAGTCGAAGACAAGATAAGGAGATAGAGAGGTGATGGAGAGAGAGAGAGATGGGGGAAACAAGGAAAAAGAAAGGATGACAGATGAGGAGAGGAAAGATACAAGCGCTGAAGGAAAATGCAGATAATGAGTCGCGTCTCTTTCTGTCTGTAAGGAAGTTAATGATGGAAGATGCTGCTTGAGCGACTGCTTTGGCACAGTGATGTGTGTATATGAATGTGTTATGAAGAACACACAGCAAAGTGCTTAGAAATATAGATATAGATATATATAGATATTATAGTTCAAGAGTCAGTAAAAGCTAGCTTTCGAAGAAATGTTTTGTTTATTTAAACATCAAACCCCACATTTAAATAATCCCATTCAAGAGTCGAACTGAACTTTGATGACAAAATATTGATCGTAGATTAATGCTCTTGATAATGATTATTGTTGATTAATAGATTACATATAATTTTTACAAATACGTAATCACTGGGCAGAGGGGGATGGGGGGGTTCAAGGGAGGTGCGAGAGGCGAGAGAGACCGAGTGCACGTAAGAGAGGGTGAGTGTTGGCGCGCGAGAGAGAATGAGAGACTATACTATTACTACGCGTGCACTCGGTCTCTCGTGCGCAAGAAATTCGGTCTCTGCGTTCGCTTGAGTTTTGTTCAGTCTGGTGCCTCATACTATAGGACCCAGAGCAGGAGAGCTACTCTGGCTGCTACACGCAGAAAAGCGAGAGCTGCCATCGTCACTACATTGAGAGCGTTTAAACAATTCTGATATTTTTCTGTAAGTTGACGCGACATCCTAGCCAACCAAAATCTATGGGTGTTAAGTAATGTCAATGTAATCTTATCAAAACAACATTGTTATTGCTGTCAGACGACATTCTGTGAGACTAAGTACAAAAAATCATATTAAATTAGTTTTTTTACAAGAATTAAACAACAATTGAGCAATTAAAGCGATGAAAGGGCCATTCAACCTATCCTGTTTCAGCAGGGTGTTTTCACACCTCTAGTTTGAAAAATGTCAGGAAAGTGGGTGAGTCCAGCTGTGTTTAGGTGGGAGTATTGAATGGCAAAAGAGGAAAGGGTTTGCATGAAAAGGGGAGTTTCCATACATGCACGCGCTGATTTTTACAGTGGCAACACAAACACAGACGCAGGGGGATTTACAGTGACTACGTTTACATGGATATCAGTAATCAAATTATTTGTCTTAATGTGAATAACACAATAATATGATAAAGGTGTTTACATGACTTGCTTTTTGAATGTTCCTTTCATGATCCCGTTTTACATGTTAGCTCTCGGGTAAAAAAAAAATCCTTACAAACATATTTTTTTCGCATGTTAGCAGACCACTGTAATCCACACAGGTGATTCCACACGATACGCTCTCATAGCGGGGAAATGAAAGCAAAAACTTTTGTTGCGGCACATTTATAAACACAACACTGACGACCCATGTCTCCAAACAATTCTTCTTCCACTTGTTTTAATTACGGTTGGCAACACAACGTGGCATCTCTCTGCCGTCTGAACACTGTAACAGGTAAAAACAGGCTGTCTTCAAAGCTATCATGCATATTAATAAAAAGGGATATGCAGATGTAGACGTAATGCCATGAGCTGACAGTTTTCATTCATGTTCATAATTTCCGGGTAGCTTACAGACTTTTTTTGGCACCCTGGGCGAGATTACTAATGCTTAAAGTCATTTGTGTCCCCTTCAAAAAACTGCTATTGAGAAAGTGTGTTTATTATGACCACACCTTTTAAATGAAACACATGCTCTTAAACAGAGGCTGCTTTCACCATGGAGATTAATAATTGTACTCATTTATTATTATTATTATTATTAAACTATACGATTATTCATATTACTCTTAATCATTTAGACACATTTTCTGGCAGAAGGACTGTTTAATTTTTGACCTGGTATTGGGTTGTGACTTGGTGGAAGCACAATTTTAATTACTCTATAATCTCTTGAACACAAGTCTATTTGTGTTTGTACACAAAAAGTGTACTAAAGTTTCTATAAAAATGATTATGCTGTTTTAAACATTTCTAAGACATCGCAGAAGAAAGCACATTCATTTTCTTTTACTTTCTCAAACACTCTTAAAAATCCTCAAATGTTTATACAAAAAAAAAAAAAACATTACTCCAGCAAGAAAAGTCCTGACATTGAAATGTAGCAATATCTAGCTGATGAAATATTTTAAAGAACATTGTCAGAATTTCAAAAACTTTTCCTTAGAATTTTCTATTACCCTGTCAAGTGAGTGAGACAGAACTCACCTCAACTGATTAGATTTAAACTTTTTCCAAGCTTTATTCGGTGGTGGAGAAAAAAACAAAAGAAACAAGTGACGTATCGTAAAAATCACACCAGCATGAAGCTCCAGCAAGTGATAAATGAGTGTTATAGTGTCCTTTTGGGCTTGTAGTCTCTGAGGAACAGCTCTTGCCCATATTTCACATTCTAAGCACTGCTTTCTAGATCGGCTAAGGGAATAAAGCAACCAAATCTGCCTACTGATAGAATATGACCACCGCAACATTACCTCGACAAACCCAGTGCATGTCCAGAGTGAGAGACGTTTAGGTGCCAAGATTCCCTCAGATCTAAATCTGTCAGAGCGAGATCTATTCGCGAGTTCAACTAACCGTGTCCAGACTTTTCAAAGGAACGCAAAGAGACAGGCTCTATTATCCACACAGACGGGTCTGCTTCATCTTCATTTGAACCTAATTTAATTCAATTTCATTAAGGTCTGTCAGCTTAAATGTCTGTCAGAGAAAGACAACAAGCCAGCTGAAGTGCAGAGTTAAGAATCTCAAAACTACATCCTCTACATCTGCTTTAAGTGCTCATAACATGACTGTTCAGCTATAATTGAGTGATTTAACCGCACTGAGAATTTACACTTAAGTGTAGAGACATGATGTTATGAAGCGGTAAATTGACTGTCCATTGCTCAAGTGAAACTCATTTAATTTAAAACTAGGGTTGGCCAAAAAGCTAAAATCTCTTGATATGTTAAGTAGTTATACAGTCTAGTGTACAATTGGTAAAATACTGACGATTTGGCCAAACTACTGTTAATTTTTAAAATGTGATAATGTTTATCGTTAGTTAAAATAATCAAGGCATGCTTTGAACAGTTTACTAAATGAACACAAACACACACTTTTTTTTCTTTTTCATTTACAGGTAGACATGTAACTAAGACAATAAGCAGAACCATATACTTTCATATTTTTAAATCATTTAAGCGCAATATTTTTAATAAGGTTTTTTAAAAACAATATTTTTTTTAGCTCATCAAGGCTGCATTTATGTGCTCAAAAACAATTAAAATATTCATTCATTTTCTTTCCAGCTTAATCCCTTTATTCATCAGGAGTCACCACAGCGGAATGAATCGCCAACTTATCCAGCATATGTGCCCTTCCAGCTGCAACCCAACACTGGGAAACACCCACACACTCTTGCATTCACACACATACGCTACAGTCAATTGAGCTTATTCAATACACCTATACCACATATCTTTGGACAGTGGGGGAAACCGGAGCACCCGGAGGAAACCCACGCGAACACAGAGAGAACATCCAAACTCCACATAGAAATGCCAACTGGTCCAGCCGGGGCTCGAACCAGCAACTTTCTTGGTGTAAGGCGATCATGCTACCCACTGCACAGATTCAAGGACTTTCAAGGATTCACTTCAGCTTTACTTCATCAGCACAGCCGCATCACATGTCAGAACAATTATAAAAGAAGACGCTTCAATCCCAGTTTGTGGACGTTAAATCAGGTTTATTTTGTACATTAACATAACAGATATCCATCCAGCAGTGGATATTAACCTGTATCCTGTCACATTTGCGTGAAAAAAGACTCGCTGTCTGTGTGTGTGCGCGCGCGTGTCCGCGCTGTGTCTGTATATCTGTGTGTATACGTGAACTTTGTAACGACTGTGTGTGACTCATCGTTGCAACTCCACAACAAATGCATTAAATACTCATTGGTAAAGTTCTTACTGTAGTATTTCTCACAAACGTTACGTGAGATCTTCCATCATGTCTGTCTGTTGTCTGAAGCAGCCGAGGGAGGAGATTAAGGCATGCTGACAGGCACGTAGGAACGGTGGGTGTGAAGGACTAGCCTTAAAGGCGCAGTACACAAAAACTGCTACCTGCTGCTCAGAGGTATAAACTAGAAACTTTTAAAAGGCATAATAAAAAATCTGATGGGTGTTTTGAGCTGAAACTTTACAGACACATACTGGAGACACAAAAGAAAGGGGTAACCTATGTGCCCTTTAAAATAAAAATAATAAAAAATGGTGCTTAAAATGGTGTATTTAAAGTAAACCAGCAGGTATACTGTCACTCGTGTCTTGCAAGAACCTCTGATGTTGAAGTGCATATTATCAGCTAACACGGGTTAATGCTACACACTGATAAATAACACACTGTGTCACACCACACAAGCAAGCAAGCTGGACTTTACAACCGACCTCAAAACAAATGACCTTGGACAGCCTGGATGATTCCATCGGTGTTACAGTTTTTACGGCCCATCTCCCTCAGGGCTTCTTTGAGAAGCAGAGTAATTAAGGAGCAGTAATTAACAGCATCAGACTAACAGGCCTGATCGCCCGTCGAGGGACCCAGGGGGACAGCAGATGAGGGCCAGAATGGAGATGAGCGACGCCACAGTCAAACTGATGACCCTCTATCAACACTAGATGTTTTAGCAGAGCCCCTTCAGCCTCCCCCACTTATCCAATAGATGTGAAGTGCAGCTGACCAGTAAAAGACACTAATGGCTTTTAATAATAACACAAGAAGAAAAGGCAATCTATATATAATGATGCAGATCATTCAGTCATTTGAGGACCTGTGACCATCTCTAATGGTTGATCAAAACTTCCACTGCACTTCAACCTACATGAAAACACTGGCATAAAGGACAACATGAATGATGTTGATGTTCTAAACTCTTCTTTTCATACCTATGGCATTTCCAAGAACTGTCCAGTCATTTGTGACTACTGGAGAAAGGATTTTACAGAACTCGTTCAACTGAGAATGACTCATTAATGAATCATTTAGACCCATTTGTGAGGCAGTTTGACTGAAGTAGTTCAAAGAACTAACTCAAATAAGCTATTTCCTACTAAATGAGACATTGTTGCATTATTGTGAAACAAGTTTTATACTGAATAAGAGCAAAAAGCTATAGATTTTTCTCTTTTCTCTCCATATACATTCACTGGCCACTTTATTAGTCACACCTTACTAGCACCGGGCTGGACTCCCTTTTGCCTTCAGAACTGCCTTAATCCTTTGTTGCATAGATTCAACAAGGTACTGGAATTTTTCCCTATATATTTTGGTCCATATTGACATGATAGCATCACTCAGTTGCTGCAGATTTTTCAACTGTACATCCATGATGCGAATCTCCTGTTCCACCACATCCCAAAGGTGCTCTATTGGACTGAGCTCTGGTGACTGTGGAGCCATTTGTCTACAGTGAACTCATTGTCATGTTCAAGAAACCAGTCTGAGATGATTCACGGTTTATGACATGGTGCGATATCCTGCTGGAATTAGCCATCAGAAAATGGGTACAGTGTGGTGATCAAGTGATGGACATCATCAGCAACAATACTCAGGCAGGCTGTGGCATTGACACAATGTTCATTTGGTACTGATGTGCCCAAGGTGTGTCAAGAAAATATCTCCTACACCATTACACAACCACCACCACCAGCCTTAACCGTTGATACAAGGCAGAATGGATCCATGCTTTCATGACGTTGACGTCAAAATTCTGACCCTACCATCCGAATGTCACAGCAGTAATCGAGGCTATTCAGACCAGGCAGCGTTTTTACAATCTTCTAACTGTCCAATTTTGGTGAGCCTGTGTGAATTGTGGCCTCAGCTTTCTTAGCAGTTTCCTTAGCTGACAGGAGTGGCACCCAGTGTGGTCTTCTGCCGCTGTAGCCCATCCGTCTCAGGGTTCGATGTTGTTGTGCGTTCAGAGATGTTCTTCTGCATACCTCAGTTGTAACAAGTAGTTATTTGAGTTACTGTTGCCTTATTATCAGCTTGAACCAGTCTGGCCATTCTCCTCTGACCTCTGGCACCAACAAGGCCAGAGACCAATATATATATAAATAAAGAGAAAGAGTAATGTACAGCGGACCATGAAAAAAATACATATATAAATATTCACTACATAAAATTCCCTCACTTTACCATGACGCTTCCACCAGAATGTTGGTTGACCTGAAAATCGTGCATGGATCAGTCTAAACGTTCTTTTTTTGGGCTGGTTTAACTTGAATAATCACACTGTACATTTTAGAACTATACCAAACAAATCACATATATTAAAATACATTTGTCAAAATATTTTTTTTTCTAAAACCACTGAAATGCTAATGTTGTACACATGACAGGCTGGATTCAGTCACTTTCTCACACTTAAAAATACATTTCAACCGTGTTCCTGGAAATCTACCTTCATGCAGAGATCAGCTCCAACCCTTATCAAACACAAGTGAACCAATTTATTATGACCTGAATAAGCACTTGATAATTACAGACAGGTGTGTTTGATCAGGGTTGCAACTGAAATCTTCAGGAAGGTAGATCACCAGGAACAGGGTGAGTGAACCTATGACAACAGTGTTTTTATACTGCACATAATTACATAGTTTTATAAAGCTTTCCATTTGGAAATATAAAGATAGAAATGTTTCAAAAGGGCACAATAAAGCATAGGGGTTAACAATACTAACGTTTGTGGAGACATTTATAGATGTCTAACAAAATTTGATGTTGTATTTTCCAGTATGTTTAATGATTTCCTTCATTCTTTGCATCAATCTTTCTGATTCCTTATCTCCAGTTGAGTCTAAAAGTCTGATTTTAGAGTCTAAGACAAATCACCAACCCAAGTAACCATCAAAATAGCATATTTTGAAGAAGGTTGGTAACCAAACAGGGGTGACATCTATTCACTTGCTTTGGTTATGTGTCTATACAATGCAAGTTGAATGGGTGCTGTTCGGTTACCATCATTCTTCAAAATATCTCATATTGTGTTCTGTGGAAGAATGTCAGACAGACATGTTTGAAATGACAATAGAGTGAGACAAGAAGATGATGATAAAACATTCATTTTTGTGTAAACTATTGACATGCAAGGAATCAACCCAGTTGTGAGTGAAATGTCATTAGTGATGTTTTTTGTTTGTTTTACAGCCATTGAAGTATCAGTAATCTTGCCATCTTGCAATTAACCTGTTTTTTTTTAAAATGTAGAGTATTTGCAAATTGCCCCCCTGTTTATTTGTTCCCCAGTTTTTGTTTAAGAGAGAAAACATTTTGTCAACACATTTCTACACATAATAGTTTTAATAACTCATTTCTAATAACTGATTTATTTTATCTTTACCATGATGACAGTAAATAATATTTGACTAGATATTTATCAAGACACTTCTATACAACTTACAGTGAAATTTAAGGGCTTAACTAGGTTAACTAGGCAGGTTAGGGTAATTAGGCAAGTTATTGTATAACGATGGTTTGTTCTGTAGACTATCGAAAAAATATAGCTTAAATGGGCTAATAATTTTGACCTTAAAACGGTTTTTAAAAAATTACAAACTGATTTTATTCTAGCCGAAATAAAACAAATAAGACTTTCTCCAGAAGGAAAAAATAATATCAGACATACTGTGAAAATGTCCTTGCTCCGTTAGACATAATTTGGGAAATATTTAAAAAAAGAAAAAAAATTCTAAGGGGGTTTAATAATTCTGATTTCAACTGTAATTTGCCAAGAAATTATTTGCTAAGACTTCTCACAGTGTGATTCACATTTTTATATGTATTAGTATGTGTATAACTAGCTATTTGGAATTGCAAATGATCTGTACTCATTAAAGAATCTGTTTTAATAGCAAAGTTGTTTTTTACTAATCATTTAAAGTGCACAGTTAAACTATTTACTGCTTCTCACATACAATATAGAAAAAAAGGTTTTGCTTTACTGTGGGTAAACCATAAATAAAGTGTAGTTTCCCATATGTAAACATGTGTATACTTACCATTTGTATACTGCTTGATTAGCATTGAATGAGTAAAATAGTTCTTTTTTATTGTAGGTTTACCATTAAAACACAGAATCAGTTTTTTTTAATCTATGTATATTGTTAAAACACAGAAAATTCCACCTTTTTACTGTTGGTATACCCTTAATAACTTAATAACATTTTTAATATAAAAAAACTTAAATTATTATAAAATATTTTGTTTTTATATTAGTTTCACCATCAAAAAACTGATGTTTTTTAGTTTTTTTAATGTGGGCAAACTGTTAAATAATGAAAGTTTTCTGTTTTTATTTACGGTAAAAAATCTGTGTAATGACCTGCCAGTACTTTTTCCCGTTTTTTCATGGAATTTTTTTAGAGTGTGGTTTATCTATAGTGGATTGTGACTATTTTAATGAACCCACAAAATCAATGCCAAAATTGAACAGCCTTTTTTTTGTTCACAACACTTGAACATCAGAATACTTTCGTTCAGTAATTCAAGTCAGTAAAGCTTCTACTTCCATGTGATTTTGTAGTCTGCAGACACAGAATTGTCAAATGATCCTCTGGCTGTCTCTAAAGAACTGAAGAAGACTGCACTGTAGAAATGGTGCCAACAAAAACCTCTGACCTCTACTAAAATTGAAAATATATGCAACAATTAACTTACAGTAAGATTTGCATAAGCAGCACAAATGAATATAGCCAGAGAGAAGACTTAAAAAAAAAAAAAACCTGTTTCACACTTCATTTCACAGACTCTCCATGAACGGTGATAATGGCACCAGGAGTAATACTTGACGGGTGACTGCAAGATGTTTTGGATTAAAAGCACTATACTGTAAAACATCTTAAAAAAAGAGTTTCCAGAGAGATGCCCCTCTAAAATGACCCTCATGTGTAGACCCTGATTTAAAACGAAGCGCTTGATTGACTTTCTGAAAATCTTATTTCATGCCTAGTTTGTCTAATTAAACTCCACACACAGGATATGATAATGACGATATGCTCAAAACAAAAGAGAAAAGCTGAAGTTCATATCTAGACTAGTAACCAGCAAAGTTTGTCCTGTTTTTCCTCAAACAGTGAATGACATTAGTGCAGTCTAAACACGCTCTTCACTAAATGCCATACATATACTAGAGGCTTATCCACCTCCATCTAAGGTCATTCTGCCTTTGTGTTTATATCATCCTGTGAGTCACTGCAAACATAACATCTACAACAACCCCGAATCTGCCAATCAGGGCCAGATGGATTCAAAAGTAGCCAATACAGATAAGAGCAGCCGCATTAATCCCTCCCTTACGTTATAATGGGACGATTTTGCTATTTTGCTCTTTGGATCCTGCAGTATGCTGTAAGAAGCAGGCCAGATAATCCCTCCGAAATACCTCTCAGCAGGAGATATCTGCCGCACGTAAATACAAAGATTCAGAGATGTAGCCAATATAAACCGCACACAATCTCTTTAATGTAGTATCCCTTTGTTAACCCAAACAGCAAGGAATAACAGCAGGATATTACAGCAGAGATAATACACTGGCATTAAACTGCTTTTGATTCACGGTGACCTCCGAAGTTCAATAGGAGCATCAGTGAAAAAGCAAAATGCACAGGACAAGGACACGAGACTCCGAAAAAAGGCAGACAATTATTTTACGAAACTAAATATATGGTTTCATAACTAATTAAATTATAAGAATGTATCAACTAATGTTTGGATTATGCAAATGATCAACATTTATATAGAATTTAACATATTACATATTAGTATATATAAATGTACATATTTTAAGAAATTTGCAATTTTTTATACAGAATTTACAGAATAATTATGTAGGGATGCTCTGATCAGGATTTTTGCAGCCTATACCGAGTACTGATTCTAATGCTTTAATCTATATAATGCGTTTAGCACATTTGACCTCTAAATATGATACTTAAGTGGAGATCTAACCTTACCTAAAAAAATAAATGAAGGATGCTGCATAGAATCCCTTAAACACATCTCTTTTAACCATTTAGTGTGAACAGGTCATGGCCAGAAGCAGCTTTACAGAAAATAATATAACACAGATATAAAAATCGGTAAGAAAAAAGACAAGCAATGCAATTTGGAAACAAATGATGAGAGAAGGATTCAACAAGTCTTTTTTCATCAAAAAAGGTTTGGAGCACATATTTGATGCATAAGAAGTTAAAATGCGCACCTATAAATCAATTACTTCACTACTAAAAGGAAATAGGCATATAAACTACTGTTTATTGAAATAATTATATTACAAGAAGTTAATATTATTAACTATTCCAACCTCTGCGATCGGTTCATGCGATCGACCAGATTGGGGAGTACCGATCAAGTCATTAAGTGTGATTATCGGCCGATCGATCGGAGCATCCCTATAATTATGTTGAATCTAAATATTTATTTATAAATTACAAAATATTATATATTTCTAATTTGTTCAATACACTGAAGACCACAGAACCTGAAAATAATGTCAATAATCATTTGTAAATTATCATCCTGCATTCAGTTATCGGGTTTATAGTCTGACTGATACTGTTATATAGTTACACATTATGTTCATCAATATGAAGATATTTATATTACATCACTTATCGCCGATAGACATCATGATGCTGAGCCGCCCCACCCCATCGCAGCAGCAACCTGCTCGTGAAAAATACACACGGCCCCCGTTTACACTAAAATGGCTTAGTTTTAAAATGGCATTTTGAAATGAAAACGATCCATGATCACCACACTGGCGTTTCATCTAGCATTTCTGAAAAGCCCTCCTTCCACACTATAATGCTAAAAACGCACATCACGTGACCACAAACACACACATTCTGTCATGCGCTGCAGCATATGCGTGTGTCTGAGCTCCAGCAGTCAGTGGGTGCTTTGAGCACAAAACCCCTGTGAGCAGTGCATGTCTGACAGTTTATCAAGGATGTACCGCTGGATCGTGTCTCACTATAGTTGTTAAACGTGATATTTAATTAATATTGTCTCCATCTAACAACTCTTTGGTCTTTTGAATCCATCAGGTAACGTCACGGCGTCAGCACACTGCTTCAATCTTTCGCTTTCACGCTTGTACTTAGTAATTTTAGTGAAAACCTCAGATACTGTTGGTTGGTTCCTGTTGGTTGTGCATCTTTTTTACCAACCAAGTTTGTGGACGCCATTATAACGACACAGATCACTCTGCCTATTCATGCCAGAGTCCCACAGAAAAAGTGATTGACAGGTGGTAATTTGTGTGTAACTTCTCTATTTATTTATGATTTGGTAATGGGTAAAACAAAGACCATTCGGGTCAGGTAGTTCAAACAGTAGGCTACAAATAATTAATTTGTTATGAATTAATTAATTATTCATAGATAATTAATTCACCGCCACCTACGGCGACAATGCCATCGTCCATCGCAATGTTTCACATTAGACATCGTACGATGCCAAATTGGTAGACATCGCCCAACCTTAATTTATATTGTTACAAAATATACATTTTCCATTAAATTCTGCTTTTAAAAACTTTTTATTTATTAAAAAAAAAAAAAATCAATCTATTTTGAACAAAAAAACAGCTATTTAAGTTTTATAAATATATAAAAAATCATTTAATTTTTTGGCCTTAATGCACAGAAGACATTTAAACAGTAGTGTTTGTTAGTGTTAGTGTGTGTTGGATAGACAAATACTGATTTCAAATCATGTCTATCAGCTTGTGATGTCTAAGCCTAATGGTTGTTATGTTGTTATGCTCAAATATGTATATATTTAATTGCAAATTTTTATTCATCTCCCTTTTTCCTCATTACCCCCCCAGTGCATCCCCAGACCAAAGTTAGCCAATGAGAAACTCCTTACCTTGGCTTTGCCGGTGCTCTGCAAAATGTGCACCAGAGCGCAGGCCATCTCCTCTTTGTTCTTGACACTGATGACCGGCTCCAGCACCGAGCAGAGCAGCATGTAGTTGTTGGTGGTGTACTCTGCAAACTCCTTGTACAGCTCCATAGGGAGGATGTTCATGCTCTGGTACCGGGCCTTGATGCGGACCATGGGACCAGCCGCTTTTCCTTTCCCAGGATTGGGCTGACTAACCGGGTACCACTTCTCAACCAGCTGCCTGCTCGTGACGGTCACCACAGGGATGCTCACCAGCCCCACGTAGTTGTTTTTGTCTTTTTTCTTCTTCTTGTCTGAGTCCCTGTAGACATGGACTGTGATGCTCTGGACCGCAGGGAGGTTATTGAACTCGAAGTGTTCACCCCAGAACACGTTATCCGTCTTCATCTTGCAGGTCGTGCGGGCATATAGGCTGTCGTCCAGGCACAGCTCACAGAAGTACTTTTTCTTGGCCGGAAGGTCCTTTGCTTCGATGATCCACAGCCGGAGCATATTTTCGACCCGCCGACTGTTGTCCTACAGACGAAAGGGGCATTGTGAGGTTAGGCTGCCATGTCACGGCTGTAGCGGATTATTACCGCATCAGCGTGGCAGCTAACAGGGTCAGTGATTTAGAAATGACGTGCTTTTTTTCGACTCAGTGATTAAATACCCTCTGCTTCAGTTCACCAACCCTTGGCTGGGAATTTAAAGACCCTTTATTTTAGATCACTTCATGTCCTCGTAAAGATAGCAGGACGCTGTTGTAAATACTGCATGACATCATTCAGCAGTTAATGTCATTCACTGGCCTTTTTTTAATAGAATAGTCTCTGCGGTGTGAAGTCATGTGGCTTAATATACGAGGGGCGGCCATTAAGTTGACCTGCATCATGCTGCAGTTAAGGTTATGCTTTTGTTGGAGGTTAATTTATAGATTTCCCTCCTTCCTCTTATAACTTAGGAGGCAATGGAGGATGAGATCAGAATAAAACTAAATGTCACAGTTATTTCTGAGGCCGCAGACCATCGTGAATCACTGAACTGAACAGACTAAAGCCCTTGTTCACCAGCGGTAGACAGCAAAAGCTTGTCCCTCATCCGCAAGCCATGACAGTGCCCTGCCTGCGCACAATTAGTGATGCCATGCAGAAACATTTGTGTCTGGGGTGAAATGTCTGCGCTGATGGAGACTAATAGTGATGAAATTTGGTCAGTTTAGCACTCTCATAAACACTCCATTGATCCTTTTTAGCGTGGATGTATTTTACAGTCCCATTTGACCGCTCTGGATACACTGTCACATCCACCATCTTGGAATAGTCAACATTTCATCATTCATTTAAAAAATCTATACGTTTTCTAAGATGTCACAACATTGCACAGCATCTGCTTGTAAAAAAAAAAACAAAAAACAGCCAATTCACAAAGGAACAGAGTTGTGTTAGTTTGTATTTTGTCTTTAATTTTATATGCATTAACCCAATATTATAGATTTATAAATTATGATAACTTTTACTGTCATATCAATGCTATTGACTTTAACTTGTGTTTTATTTGATTAAAATCATCTGCGTAGGTCTATTCCAGATATGCTTATATGTGTAACTATGGTTGCAGATGCGCAAGTACTGTCACTTGCTCTCAAATGCTCACAAACCCACTGCCATTATGGCAGATGACTTATGTATAGCAGGCTGTAAAATCAACTGCTAATGAGACATCTATGTATTTATAGATATGTATATATATATATGTTCATGGTCTGCAGCTAATAAGAACTGTTCATTTAAATTGTAAGCCATTCGGTAAACATTTAACAGTCGGCTGATGTGGTCTCACTCATGGCATTAGAAATCATGACTTTGAAGTAGAATGCGCTACTGTGAATGTGAACGGTTTGCGTCACACAAAATGACTCAAATTTCAGTCTTTCCACCACAAATAATGCACAGCATATGTGAGTACACCCCCCACAAATCTCTCATTTAAATTAATATTTTCTATAGGATGCTTTACAGTATTATATTTGTTCATATACATTAGTTTAGTCAGTACTGAAGCCAAATCTGAATCTTATCTAACAAAATGACTTACAATAATGGTTCAAAAATTAGTACAGCCAAATTTATATGTTAGAGAAAAATATTAAATACAATTTAAAAAATAGCAAAAATCAAGAAAAACAAAACATATATACAATTTTGTAGTTTGTAATTTTTTTTGGGAATATTTTGCATGTATTTAAATGTATTATCTTTCCATTCCTAAAGATGTTGTGTTCGGTTTAAGAAATGTGTCTGTTTAAAAAATCTGTTTTGTTCAAATGCTCCAATATTTTCAAAATAGGGTGTACTCAGTTATACTGTACTATAGTTATACTATACATTTGCTGTGAACAAATCTGCTCTGAGAGACTGAAAACACTGAATCATGAGCTGCTCTCTTGTAAAAGAACACAGTTCCACACTACACTGGGAAATATAAATAATCCTACACTCAAAAAAATGAATTGCTGATGGTTCAAACTACTTATTTAAAATGTTAAAAATTTAAAAGTTGACAATCCAAATCTTAAGGTCATCTCAATTGTTTTATGTTTTAACCACTTACATTTGTAAAAATGACTTAATTTGAGTAAAAACTTAAACTTAATTTGTGTTTGGACAACATACTGTACAGGAAAGAAATTGTGTGGAACCAAACAATTTTTACAATGTATTAAATCACAGCCTTTGTGATTTTATAAATGCCCTAAGCCAAAACATGTCATTTCAGTTGTATTGCAATTAATCTACACTCAAAAAAAAAAAAATATACTTTTGCTGCTTGTTCAAGCTACGTCTTTAAAATGAGTTGAAATAACACATTTCTTAAGGGATTCTTTTGGGGCAACTTAATTGTTTTACGTTCAATTGACTTAAATTTGTAAAAATGATTAACTCAACTTAATCCATTTGTGTTGGTACAACTTAAAGGAATTGTGTGGAACCCAGCATTTTTTTACAGTGAATTAAGTGTAAAAAGAGATTAGTTATTTAAAGGGAATAAACCAATTGCCTTAAAAGAAACAAGTTGACTTCACAAAAATAATGCAAGTAAACCCATTGTAACTTGGAACTGTTAAGTTGACTTTATTTTTATTATTATGCAAATTTTACTTTTTAGTAGTACTTAGTAAGTATACAAATCTCTTTTTTTTTCACTACACATTTATTATAAATATATATATATATATTTTCAGCTTTTCTGTATCTAGCAAAATGACAGTAACTAAAATAAATCTGCTCTTTCAGACTCCAGTGTGTCTTCTAAATTCAATACAGGCTACAATTGTAGATTTTATAGAATTAATGAAGCATCAAACATGTAATATTGTAATAATTACAGTAATTATTTGAAAACAGATGAGCTAAAATAGTCTGACACTGTAAAAAAGAATGAGTTGACTTTAAAAAAGTAAGTACAATAAGCATAATTATAAAAATTAAGTCAGCTTAACAGTTCCAAGTTACAATGGGCTTATTTACATTATTTTTGTAAAGTTAACTTGTTGCTTTTAAGGCAATTGGTTTACTCGCTTTATGTAACTTATCACATTTGACAGTGTAGTAGGACCTTTATTGGGATGTAAAAACACTCAAAAAATGACTTTTACTGCTTGCTCAAACTGTTTATTTAACAAGAGTTGAAGCAACACAGTTTTTGGTGGGAATTTTGAATTCATTCAGATTTGTAAAACAATTAAGTTAACTTAATCAATTTGTGTTGGGACAACATTAAGGAATTGTGTGGAACCCAGCATTTTTTTAAGTGATGATCCTTAAAAAGGAACAAGAAAAATAAATAAATAAAGGTTACTAAGTGATAACAGAAAATAAATGTTGTGAGCAAAGTACCCTTTTAAAGCTCGACTGATAAATTGCTCTGTAACAGCAGATGACTGCACTAAGGGCACTGGGCATTGTGTAGGTCTCGAGTGCTCATGGATATTCCCACACAAATAAACACCCGCTAAGGCAATTGATTTCACATCTCGGTATTGAGGTGCTCCATTGTGCGCCCTCATCACAGATAATGAACTAATTAGGCAGACAGAAATGGGCCTCTGCAGCAGCAGCTAATGCCTGAGCTATGATCATCTCCACACTTCTACAGCACCAACATCTGTCTGAAAGCTCAAATCTGTTCACTGCAAAGCCCTCCAAAGCCTGGCTCCAGTGTTCACCTCCGAAACCCACCGAGTAATTAAAATGTAAGACTGAGCGATGAGGAGACATTCAACACATCCCCAGGCAAGCTGTGAGAAACGCAAATATAACTTGAAGGTTGTGCTTGAATTTCTTTCTCCCCCATCTAATTAATCATTAATTTGCTTAATCATTGATTGGTGAAATGAGCTGTCGGATGAGTTTTTTTTTTCTTCTTTGGCATCCTCAAAGAGGCCATATGTTTTGCAGCATCTCTTCATCGTCTCGTGTGTTTATATCAAAGTGAGAGAGAGAAAGCTGATCTAAATTTCATCACCCTTGCACATTCTTTCTTTGCACTGAGTTGCATTTCTTCATTAATAAGTCTGAGCGTGTGGTTTTAGCCGATGCAGGAAGGGACGTTTACCTTATTAGGGTGGATGGCTCGTCGCAGGTTCTCCATCCATTTGTCTCTCTCTGCTGCTGAACGGCAAGAAAAACACTTACTACCTGTGGAGGTGCTCACCTGGAAAAAAAAAGGCACGTAATTGTCAGCTTACTGCCAGGAATCTCACAGCTTCCGGCTTGCTTACATCAAAAGCAAAAGCTCTGCTTGTGTTGGAGTGTCATTTCAAAAGATGCTTGCGACAAGAAAAAATGCAAAACTGAATCAAATTGACTGACAGATATTCTACAAAAACATTATTTACTGTGCGTCAAGGGTTCAAACAGCGCGTTTTAAATTCAGGTTTAGGAAGCTGAATATACTGTACACAAACCAGGCTTAACAGGTTGCCAACACTTTTGAGTTCTGATTGATAAAGATTATTTTTTTTTATTTAGTCTGACTGACACAGACTTCTCACTGTGATTCAATATGTAAGCCTTTGATTTGATTCTATTGTTATTTGAATATATTTTCTGGAATATAACTCATGCTTTTTATTAACTGAAATGTACTGTGACGTATATTATAAAGAAAACTGTACATGGCAATTAGTATTAGTAGGAATGTAAACAAAATGCACACATTCTGACTGGCGTTGAACAAAAGAGACATGTGAGTGTTAGAATAGCGCATTTCCCACAGGCTGCTAGCTTCAGTTACAATTTAAGTAAATTGGTTTAGGCTTGACATTTATAATGAAAGTTGTTTTTAGTGAATGTCACTGTAATTTATGTTTGTGTTATACTTGTAGGATCATAGAGCGAGGGGGAAAAACTCATGCTATAGTGTTCTTAAATGTTTAGTTGTATTTAGGGTACAATATTGAATATGTATTTTACATCATTTCTGAATACAATTCTAAAATAAAACCTAAAATCCAATGTACAGTGGTTAGTAGTAATTCCAAACTGATAGTACTGATTCCAAACCAACACATCACATGTAAAACATGTCCAAAATACTAAATATGTGTATATTTAGTACACTTTAATACTAAAGTGTATCTTGTTTCAAAAATAGTAAAATATTTTAAAAAGTCAAGTTTATACTCCAATAAAATTCATGTTCTTTTAATATTTTTATTTGACACTAGAATTTTATTGAGTTTGTTTAACTAATGATGAGTTCACACCACAAGATAATCAGGTGGATTTTGTGATCCACTTTTCTCTCCTGACAAATCTTAGGTAATGTCCTGATTATCTTGCTGTCAACATGATGACTATTTATGCTCAAAAATCCTAATGTATGGGAGAAACCTGGAAGACAATTGTGCATATGAGCCAGAGATTAACACAAATAAAAACAATATCCAATCAGTAGGCGAACTGACAGAAGATGCATCACAAACACAGTCATGGCGCAGCAATAGTGATGTGGATTTAGACAGCAGAGATGGAGGATCAGCTTGTCAATTTGTTTATTCATTTATTTGTCAGCCATGTTTATTCTCTCATCTCAAAAGATTTTGTAAGATTTCTTGTGTTCACATTTGGGACTTTGTTGGGTTGTGTGGTGTGCTGTCTTGGTCACATGGCCACACACTCTATGAGCAAAATCTAGAATTTTTTTGTCCTCGTGTTTGTCGTCTGAAAACATTTAAAAAAATTTTATAAGATCTTTCAGTGATCTTTTAGAGTGTACCCATCATAAGAATACACTTAATTATTTTTACCCCATCCTTGACAGTTTGCATCTTAACCAATCATGAGCAGGGCTGGACAATAAGGACTGCCCGATGGCCCGGGGCCAGCGTGTGATCCGCACAACAGGCCGGTCAACAGGATCGTTACTGGCCTGATCGGGCCAGTGCTGTCTTGTCACTTAAGCTTCATTTGGCTGTGACTGTTTGTCAATTGCGTGCTTTTATAGGGTGCTTTTCACACCTAGATGATTGTTTTGGAACCTGCTCAGTTAGTACAGTTTGTTTGGCATATGTGAATCCTGCAATTGCGCTTGGAATGCCTGCTTGAATGAGATGGTCTTGTCTTGATTGAAACAAACTCTGGAGTGGATCGATTGTAGTGGGAAAACAAAATCATCCAATGTCAATCCTACCAGCAAATGTGCATTTCACGTCGCATATATACAATAGTGAAAACATGCTGAAATCGACACCTCAATAGAAAGATCAACATTGACATGCTTCATGATCTGACTGGTGACAATGTCTGTGGGTGTCAAAATTAAAGTGTACATTTACGCTTATAACATATATATATATATATATATATATATATATATATATATATATATATATATATATATATATATATGTTATAAGCGTAAATGTACACTTTAATTATATATCGTCACCTATATATATATATATATATATGTCGTCACCTTAGAATTATAAGGTTCTATCTGACATTTTTGTCAAAATTTAGTTACTGACAATTTCTTATTAAATGACAACTTATTTACAGTATGGGATTTTATTTTAACAAGTTGTTTACATTTTAGAACTTTTTATTTAAAAAACAAATGTTACACACATATACTGTCTGCTATGGACTGCAAAAAATTTGAAGCTCAATATCTCAAAATCATTCAGAAACGCAGATAGAACCTTATAATTCTAAGGTGACTAATATATATATATATATATATATATATATATATATATATATATATATATATATATATATATATATATATATATATATATATATATATATATATTTTTTTTTTTTTTTTAATTAATTAATTTTTTCCCAAATGTAGTTACATCACAATTGTGTTCTTAAAATTGTCAGTTGTATTAAAAGAAAAGTCATGCTGTAGTTATGTTTGGCTTTTGGCACATTATTTTAAAATGTAGCTATTAACTTCTTTTTTTTGGTGGAGACAGTGAAAAAATCCTTAGCGTTGAAACCTGATGAACAAGAAAAGCCACATAGCACTTTTATTTTTGGACAAATGTCATCTACATTGGAAACATTGCCCTACGAATAAAAATTAACTCTCCATGAAAAATTATACTTATTAAAAAAAATCAACACTGGACTTAAAAATTTTATATTGTTCTTGTTTGGCTTCAATTAATATTATAATTATTTCCAAACCATTTATAAACAGTTTGTTAATGTTGTGTTGTTTTGAAACACAGTCTTAGGAATGTACTGCAATATGAAATTTAAATGAACATGTACTGAGGGTTAAGAGGGATCAGATGAGTGAATAATTAATGCAGTGAAAGTGCATGAAAAAGTGTCTATACCTCAAAGCAGTAATCCTGGCCGAGGATGGAGCTGTGCACTGGTTTAATGAGGACCTCTTCCTCCATGCTGAGGTCCAGAGCTTCGACTGCACTGGTGGGACTGAGCAAAGACTCGTGAGAGCGCGACTCCTTCAGCCTGGGCATCAGATGAGACCTGACACAGAAACACACAACAGCAAATAACTGAAGCGTCTCTCGCAAAGCCGTTCAGTAAACACCTTTGTTTATACTAAAAACAAGGTTAGATGATCTAATGTTTTTATTTATGGCAACTATAAAAGTGCTATCGTTGCCCAAACTGCAGGTGTAATATGAAGACATGTTTTCTACCCAAGGACATTCACACAAATGCTGAAACAACTGACTCTGCAGGCACCTTTCACAGAATCCGAGACTTTACAATTTCAAAACAAACTTTTAGTGTGAAGTAGCAAGATTTTATTCCTAATTCCATAGAAAAAACTTCCGCTTTGTGCATTACATTGCTATTTAAACAACAACAACAACAACAACAACAACAAAAAATATTGAACTTTTTTTCTAAACTTTAATTATATAAATCATCACCATACCTAGAAGTTGGATGTTTAACAGATTGACAGATTGGACGGGTTCCCATTCAATTGGGTGGTTTAAAACTTGACTGTGCGGGTAAAAAATGGCTTAGACAGGTTGACAAATTTTGGGTGGTTTTGAAATGTAACTTTTATATGCAACTTATTCAACAAAACATCACTGTGAGCTCCAATCCATTCAGCTAGTAATGACCAGTGCATAGCGCAAACCGCTTGGGCCCACCAGCAAGAGGAGATGAAGGAAAGTTGTATCAAAATCGGACTCCCTGAATAAAATCGGTCTCCCCTTCATGTGAACGCACATCACGCAGCGCCTGCAGTTAAACTCACAGCAGTTTATCATGACACTTTTAATGACAATTTTTTCCACAATTGACAACAAGTACAAACATAGAAGTCTTGTCTGATTAACAAGCAACACCTAATTATAATCAAATTAATTTTAAACGCCAAATGGGACGAATTTTTACCCCATTTCGAAAATAAAACATCATCTAACATTAAGTGCAGTGTGTGGCTGAGAGGGGGGCAGTGTTTCTATGAGACCTGCTTATGTTGTGGTTCTGTGACTGCTAGTGTTGGTTGCTGTATGGTTAAAAATGATGACAGTTAAAGTAACTAGGTTAATTTTAATTTAAATAAATTAAAGTTAAATAAAATATGAATCTAATATTTTGGCCATTTTTTGTGCGTTTGGGCTGGTTTTGGACAGCTTTTGGGCTAAATGTTCACAATGTCTCATAAAACACAAAAAAAATGGTACATTGTTTTAGAAATGTGTTTTTATATTTATTTATTCCATGGTCTAGGAGAACCTTCAAGTCATTTCTGACTAAAATTGCACAAATATTGCACTGCAAAATGCAAAACTAGTTTTAATTTGTCTATAACTTAGCAAATTACCATGGAATAAGTGGGATATTTAACAGCTTGCAGTGCGTTAAAAGACATTAAATGCACTTCTGATTCGCACTAGGCAGTTCTTTGCCTCTGTGTCGTGCATTTAACATCCTTTAACGCACAGCAATCTGTTGATTATCCCTTTATATATATGACATTTATAATGCATAAAGGCATTAATTACTTATTAAGGCAGATGAGTGAACCAAAGTCTCACTGTTCAGCATGTGTTGTTTGAGTGACGTGTTTATTTGCTCTGATCACTACAGGTGTCATTAACTGAGCTGTCAGTTAACGTTAGCGCTCACAGAAACTGATTAGTGCTCTGACAAGATAATTAGTGCCATCTTCAAACAGCTAATTATCTTCTAATAATCTAAAACAGAGTTTGGAAAATCTATGCCATACATTTCATCTGTTAACTCAATGGCCAAAAGTCTGGACACAATACACCGAATCAGAGAGAAAGTTGTGAGTATTGACATGCAGGTGTGAAGAACGGAGCCAGTAGCACTGGTGTCGCGTCAATTCAACACGTTTCGCATCCATAATAAACAGTGATGGAAGATAGCAAGCATATCATTGGAAAATCCAACATGTTTACAGCTGTAATTAGAGTGGGAGATCTCTTCTAAGATGAAGCCTGTGTTGGTCTGAACTGACGTTAATTAGTGTTTGCTACAAAGCAGATCTGATCCGGGAACAGTTCCACTACTCATCCCTTTTTGTCAGCTGGAGAGAGAGACGTGCACAGAACACTCTTCATCTTCTCATCTCTGAGGAATACTTCACACAAAAGGGAAGATTCTGTCATTATTTACACACACTAATGCTGTTCGACATACCTCTTAAAAACTGGGTTGCTGTGCAGCTGCTGTGATGAACGCTTCAGTAAGGTTTAGAATACTGATTAAAATCATTTACTTTGTAGGATACAATGCGTTTATACACTCTCAGAAATAACTATTTCTGTCACCTTTGTATCTAAAAGGTCCACACTGACACATTAAAGGTTTTTAAGCATGGTAAGTATACTGGAAAGAGTTTAATACAGTGTGTTGTATTTCCCCTACATCACTAAGGCTGCATTTACACTGCAGATCTTGATGGTCAATTCCGATTTTTGGACTGTATCCATTTTTTAATGACCCGCTTACATCATGTATCCAATTGTCTGCATTTTACACTGCACTCAAAGGCACAATGACCAGGAAAAAAGAGCAAGCGCTGACTGACAGCTGATAATAAAAGAGCGCTCCTTTCTCCATTCCTTTATTCAATCTGTTCGCAGGATTTCATTTTTTAAAATTATTTTTGACAAGTTGTTTTACTCTAATTTATGACAGAAAAGTTCCCATTTTGCCGCCATCTTTTAATCTACAGTAGGCATTTTTAAACCAGTAGACATGTTAATGTAATGTCCATGGCATGATTTATTGCATGTGAGGTATGCCATAGTTTTATATTAGTTTATATTGTTGACATGGTGGATTGTGTGCTCTCTCGCTAGCATGCTTTTGCTTGTGCTACCTGACAATATAAAAGCTTTTTTAGTTCTCGTGTATGAGATTTAAGGTTTGCGACTCTGCTGAAGTCGGTTCTGAAATTAAAGCGGCAGAGTTGATGCCATTCAATATGGTTTTTTATTGACAAGTGACTCTCATTGACAGGTAAATATCCAATCTACCTGCTTACACTGCAGACACGAAGGCACGGATGCGATTCATATCAGATAAATTTCCACATATGAACAAGGCCTGAATCTGATTTGAGTAAATCAGAATCGATTTGATATTTTCCTGCTTACACGTACATGGGCCATATCTGATCTGTGCCACATGGAAAAAAAAAATTCGGAATTGAGTCACTTGAACCATGCAGTGTAAATCCAGCCAAAGTGTCCTATTTTTTTTTTCTAAGAATTTACTTTTAAATATTTTGTTTCCCCATTATTTACACAAGACACCAATTAAAATGTCATTTTATATACCATTTTATGTCAAGTTTATGTACCACAAAAAAATCTTGTCATGCTTATTTACACCAAGACATTAAATTACTCTATTTAAGGAATTTTTCAGAATATTTCAGTCCAGCACTCTAATTTATTAAATCTTTATACTTCGTAAACATTTACTAAAATTTAACTGGTGTATAACTTAGCAAATTACCATGGAATAAGTGGGATAATTAACAACTTGCAGTGCGTTAAAAGACATTAAATGCACTTCCGATTCACGCCAGGTGGTTCTTTGCAAGAAGATCGCTGGTTCGACCCCGGCTAGGTCAGTTGCCGTTTCTGTGTGGAGTTTGCATGTTCTCACTGTGTTTGCGTGGGTTTCCTCTGGGTGCTCCGCTTTCCCCCATGCAGTCTAAAGACATGCTGTATACATACTGTAGGTGAATTGGGTTAGCTAAATTTGCCGTAGTGTGTGTGAATGCGAGAGTGAATGGGTGTTTCCCAGTGCTGGGTTGTGGCTGGAAGGGCATTCGCTGTGTAAAACAAATGCTGAATAAGTTGGCAGTTCATTCTAATCAATAAATGGACTAAGCCGCAGGAAAATGAATGAATGAATATATTTAAAATGCCAGAGGAAGTCAGTTATGAGCTTTGTAACGGCTCTGAATGATTTGCTAAGTGAATTTACTGATAAACTGAGAGAATGAGGGTGCACATGAATCCGCTTGACTGATTTATTGACAAGAATCTGTTCATAAGAGTCATTTGTTTGTAAATCAGACATCACAGCTGCTCTTCTTGTTGCGCGAAAAAAAGAGCAGCTTGAACATTTTGCTCAACACTATTTTGTGCTTCACGGATTATAATAAAAAAATAAAATGAAGGGGAATAAATGACTAAATAATTTAGATTTTTATCTATCCCTTTCAATCCGTTCAGCCACTAAAGCACTTGAGTGATGTACGATCTCGCCTAAAGTAATGATGCTGGTTGTAGATGTCAATCTTTCGACAAAAACCTATATTTCTCTCAAATAGTGTCTCACACAGAGAGACAAATGAAGCTGTAAGGAAGCGACCCACATCTATCTCCATAAACAATCATCATCAACTGTTTGTCGCTGTGTGTTTCTCATAAATTATTTACCATTCTCTATTACCCTCGAAACCTTTCTTCACCTCCCTTCCCCCTCTCTGTTGTTTTCCGTGTTTCTTTCGCTCTCCTTCTTTCTCTCCTCCAGAAAGATCTTCAGAGGTAAGACTATACTCCAGAGACCAGCCTTGTCTCTTAACCACTGAGGCTTCGGAGAGAGCAAAACATGTGTGTGTCTGTGTGTGTACAAACTGCTTTATTTCTGATTGGCTGAGGTGAAACGAAGCAGAGGACTCTGAGAGTAATTGGAGCAAAGGGGATTGTGGGATTGATCCATGCTTGAAGCAACATTGGAGAGACGGAGGATCAAACTAGCAGTCCAAACGACAGGTTTGAACTCCAGCATGGGGAGAAACCAACGTCAGTTTTTCTGACCGGGAAACATTGATGGGATGACACTGACAGGAAGAGCTGGGAATAGCTGTCAAAAACAAGCTTGAGCGAAAGGATGCTAGAAGAGAGAGAAGGAATGTGCATGTGTGTTGGGGTTTCAAGTGAACCAATCACTTAGTTACCGGATAGGAAAACTTTCAACATCAAAAGGATGTTCTCTAAAGATGAGCTTCTGCTTTCTGAATGAAACAGACGGTTTTCTTGAGCAGGACTTAATATGTCAGCTCTTCAAGAGCGAATCATGAGAGATAAGGGATCAAGGGTGATAGACAGTGAAATACCTCAGAAGCTCTTTTTTTGTCAGCAAGATCGGGAAGAGATCAAGTATTGTAGAGACAAAGGAAGAACAGTGCAGGACTTTCCATCTTTCCACGGAGAATGTCTATGTAACATGAAACAATAATTCAAGTGGGAATATGAAGGGGCACGCAGTACATTTGACAACTTACAAAAAATGTATTAAATAAATAAAAGATAAACCAAGGTTTTATTAGAAAAGTGTGGTAACCATTTTTGGAATATTGATAAACGCTTATATAACCAGGGGTGCACATTTATTTTGGTCCAGTAAATGTATTTGGAGACCTGGAGATGTTGCTTGGTCTTCACACTGTTGATGGCATAGATGTTGAGTCATATTCATATATAAATGACCATTTTTGATGTATTGAAATACATGTTGCATATATGTACATATATATTTTATATCTTTGAAATCCAAATAGTCCAAAGACATGTTCTATAGGTGAATTGAATAAACTACTGTAAATTGACCATAGTGTTTGTGTGTGAAAGAGTGTGTATGGATGTTTCCCAGCGTTGGGTTGCAGCTGAAGGGCATCCGCTGCGTAAAACAAATGCTGGATAATTTGGCAGTTCATTCCGCTGTGGCAACCCCTGATTAATAAAGGGACTAAGCCGAAAAGAAAATGTAGGAATGAAATTTAAACATGAACAGGAATCATTTTAACAGATTTTTAAATAATATAGCTTTTGCATATATTGCTGTATCTCATGTTTCTTTATGCGCAATCAGCTGCTGCGTTTACATTTGGGTCGATTGCCTGGCTTGCAGGTTTCCCACTCCCTAGTAAACTTTCGACTTTAAAAATGTAGTTTCATTTTCAGCATGATAAGAGTGAGTGGCACATGCGTCTATTTATCATGAATGTAATAAAAAAGTTCAAACAAAGAATCGTTCTCTGCTAAAGTAGTGCAGAAAATATATAATCCTTCTCTCGACTTGCAACAGGAATCAGATAAAAGTGCAAGAAAAAACACACACACACTGTTTGACCAGTTCATTTGTGATTAATAAAGGCTCACTTATGTGATTATGTGTGATATGAACGATCCAGGAGTTTGCATGAACCGTGCACCAGAACTCATGTACGGTTAGTAAATGCAACTGCAGTTCCATTCATGCACACAGAGACCAACTTTACCCTACATTCTTCTTCCAAACCACATGGCAAAGATTTACAATTTGCACTATATCAATGCCATCTGAATCCCATAAAAATAATTAAAATCTTTTATCATGCATGCGCACCTCTGTGCCAGTTATGTGCATCCATGTATATAACTACAAGAACTATATGGTTAAACTTAGGGCTGGGCAAGAAATCGGTATTGGTTTTTATTGACTGAACACCATTGTCAATATCGCTAAAGAAAATTCGGTATTTGTGCGATGCGCATATGGTGTGCAATAACGGCAGACTAATTACCTCAGACAAACACAGTGCACCCTAACACTGCAGTGCTTTTTACTTTTCAACATAAACTTGATTCGGAGCTACAGCAATGGTTTGTCTGTTTGTCATCCTCTGAGTAAATGGTTGATGGTCATCTAGTTCAGGGGAGCACATGCGCAAAAGAAAATGGTGAAGAAAACCATGTGCTCGCACTTGTCACTGTAAGGATGTCACCAGAGTTACTTTTTGGTTTTATCCCAGCCACTAGCTCCCCATCTCAAAGAGTTTTTAGCATAGGGGTAATGTAGTCATTCAACTTCACAATTTGTAATGTTGCAGGATGCATTTGAATAATGATGGTTAGTTCCTTTACTCGAAAGCTCAGATTTGATTATCATAATTTGGTTTGTTTACAGAGTTTGAGGTTTACTGTATAATTATTATTCACACCTTACAGACGTTGATCTACCTTAAAGTTTGCTTTGATTGTTCAGTATTTACACTTTACCATTGCACACACTTTGTAACGTTTAATTTATCAAGTTTAAGAGTCTTTTTAACACTTATGTTTATTTTATTATAAAGAGATCAGATATTTTGTTTAAACATTTTTGTTTTTGACTATTAAAACTATTTTCCTTAGTATTGTTGGTAAAGTAAAATAAAGTGGCTAAAAAATCTTAACATACCTAAATGGATTGTTAAAAAACATTCAATAATTATCAATATTGAACTATATGAAACATGATATCGTGATACTTGTTTTGCAATATCACCCACCCTTAGTTGAACTATATTTAGTTTAGCAAATTCATGGTTGATTTCTGGTCACCATAGTTTAACTAGAACAATCCTGTTATTTTTCATATATATTTTATTTGTAGTAAAACAAATGATGGTTCATTTATGATAAATTTTAGTAGTGGGGGTAATAAGATATAGGTTTAGAAAATTCTGTCATTTGTAATTTGATATTTCTGTGTCTCATGTGTAAAACTACATAAAGCAACAGGAGTTCTGTTATCCTGCATTCTACTAAACAAAGGCTTTGCTTTCAAAAGACACCCAAGACGAGCACTTTCTAATTAGTCCTAATATGATGTAACAGCACATTCTGGATCGTCTTAATATTGCCACTGGGCAAATCGGCGCTTCGAGAGAAGAAGTGCATTCTGGGAGTTAGAGGTGAGCCTAAGCAAGGAAAAGGACATGTTGAGACAAGAGAATCGTGCCGAGGTGTACCCTGTGAGGAATGTGTGTGTGTTTACTTGTCCTTGGGTGTCTACGTGTCGAAATAGGTTTGATTTAAAGGCAAGTGAAACTAATAAGGAGATGGATGTAGGACATGGAAACCCTCCTCCACATGGAGCACGTCTCTAGAAGGTTAACTGTCACATCAGTCTAGCAGAATGAATGTTAATGTCAGCATTGGAGGCGATGAACGACACCGTATGAATGATAATATATTCGCTCGAACTGTGCTGGCAGTGTGTGTGAAAGACAGAATGTATTTTGGCCTGTTAGTGTGATGTTGGAGCGCTCGGTGATGTGGTGTGCATGCTTAATGGCATGTGTTACAAGCTCTTTCATGTTAAGCATTTGAAAGTGAGCATGTGCGAGTGTGTTTTGAAGGTATTAACGCAAAAACTGAACTGCGAACAGCTCACCTCCAACGTACTTATCACCTCAAACAGAGCCGCGCGAACATTCACTTTGCTGAGAAGCGACTGGCCTGTTTGTCCTTGAAATGGAATCCTTTTCATTACACTTTGCCGTGTTTTCCCTCTTTATCTTTCATTTGTTTTGTTTTTTTACATTTACCCAGAATCCTCTTCTTCCCAAATGGATTCATCCCCTGTGCACACACACTTCCACACTTTCTCTGTCTCTGTAAATATTTCAGACACTGCACCAGACGCAAGTCACACTTCACCCACCATTCCTCTTTTTCCGTTCTTCCTTTCCTTTTCTCCCAGGTCACTTTTTATCTTCAAAAAAATATACAAATTAAGATAACAAACCAAGATGATTTCAGACTAAAAATAAACATAAAAAAGATGTGATAGATGAAAATAAAAATGAATTACAAATGGGTCTTTAAATTTCCATGAAAGCACAGTTGAAGAAGATGGAGCTCTATAAATACATGTTTTTGAACTAATAAAAGTGGGAGACTGTTTGAAGAAAAGAAGATTACGCTTCCAGGGTGACAGACTGCAGCTAAAATAGTTGCAAATGCAGCAAATAAATAATACATAAATATTTTGTTTCAGAAACATTAGGAATAAAAATATTTGGTTTTCCTTACAAGTTTTATTTAATACATTTCCTTATAATCTTAATAATCATAAACTTTTTGTAAAAAAGACACACAATTCCACTGTCCAGCAAAGAGAACGTTTTCAATGTTGAAATCAATGGTTTAACAAATGTTTTTTTATAAAGGCAACATTAACTTAACTTAATTGTAAACTTAATATAAATATACAATATATTTTTGCTCACTTAGCTAACGCACAGATGAAATCCTCCTAATTACAACCCAACAAACCACATTGCAAGCTATATTAGGACTGTGCAATTAATCTAAACTCAGTTTTGATTTTAATTTTAGCTTCTAACGATTATCAAAAAACATTAATCGACATGTGAAAGTGAAACCATAAATAAGAACCGCACTGCTCTTAAAGTGACAGCGCGTAATATTCCTGCTGCCGACTGTTTTTGTCATTATTAATCAAACAACAAAAAGACAAAATCACTCACTGTTCTTGACTGCCAAACTTTTAAAGCTATAATAAAGTTTTTTTTCTTACAGTGAAGATGCTTAAAGCACAGTTTGCTTCATATCATTATTCTATTGTATTTATTTCCCTTTCCTTATTTACAGAGAGGAAAATAACTGTATATGTACAGTTGAAGTCAGAACTAATTAGCCTTTCTGAATTATTAGCGGCCCTTTTTTCCCCAATATCTGTTTAACGGATTTCTAAAAATAATAGTTTTAATAACTCATTTCTAATAATGGATTTATTTTATCGCTGCCATGATTACAGTACACAATATTTTACTAGATATTTTTCAATATACAACCAGTTAGCTTAAAGTGCAATTTAAAGGCTTAATTAGGGGAATTAGGCAAGTAAGGGTAATTAGGCAAGTCATTGTATAACAGCAGTTTCCTCTGCAATCAAAAAAATATATTGCTTAAGAAGGGCAATAATATTGACCTTAAAATAGTTTTAAAAATATTTAAAACTGCTTTTATTCTAGACAAAATAAAACAAATAAGACTTTCTCCAGAAGAAAAACATTATAGGAAATACTGCGAAAAATTACTTGCTCTGTGAAATGTCATTTGGGAAATATTCATATTTAAAAAAATTTACATAAGGGTGAATAATTTTGACTTCAACTGAATATTATTTTGAATAATTGTGATTACAATTATGACCAAAATAGATTTTTTCCCATAATTAAGCAGCCCTAAGCTACATTATGTGTTTGACAGAATAAAAAAAAACAGCCATTTATTGTGTCCACAAATACACAACTAAAAATAACCTATTTTCCTCATGGAACATCAGTGGAAAATGTATTCTTGTACTCTACTGTATAATATAGTCAGAGAACAGACTATGTAATTAAAATCTGAATCTAAGTCAACGAGAGAAACATAACCCGTGGCTAAACAACAAATGCATGCAATGAGGTCACCCAGCAATTCTAGACTCAAAATCAATATGTAGCTTTTTATAAAGGGGAGAACCAGGAGAGAGCCACTTGTCTTGTTCTTGAAATGTGACCCAAGATTTATAGCCCAGGAGGCAAAAAGACGGCAATCCTGTTGTCTTCTCAGTGCGAGTGCGAAAAGAGTTCACACTCTGAGCAGTCATGTTAGATCTCCTGCTAAGGGCTGAACAGCACAATCATAAGACTAAGTAGCACATTTGACAAATTAGAGGCTATCTGTGATGCCAAGCCACGTAACATCTTGATTGTTCAACACGATGTACTAAAAGAAAAAAATTGTAAATAATATGAAAATATAAACTATTGTAGGCACAATTAAGTTTCCAATCTATTTAGAAAGATATCTGTTCCATAATAACTACATACAAAGTAAAGACTTTTTCTAGCTATAAAAAAAATGGCCAAAATAACAATATCAAACAAACACATGTATATTATTGTTTTTATTACCTTGTAACAGAGTGATTTTGGCAAAGCATCTGATGCATATAAAGAGGAAAAGAGATGGTCTCATAAAGGTGGTTTGTAAAGCCCACTAACCTGTGTGAAGCACATGCAAGCAGGTCGCACAGCAGATGCGCCCCACTGCAACGCGCTGGATGCACACATTTGCATGTTATTTAAAATGAAACTATTCCGATGGCGCACTGTGACGGGGCAGGAATATGAACAGTGTCCTGAGTCGCAGCTGGATGCTGTGGACAACCACCGACTAGCGGCGCTGGTGTGCGTACCCTGATAGAAATCCATGTTTAGAATTCCGAAATCATTGTGCTGCGTGGCGCGATGCTGAGCGGTGCATCCGGTGTGTGACCCCCTTTAGAAATGCCCAACAGTTTACCTTTAGGTTTACCATTTGTCATTAGCACAAACAGGAGTATGTTTATTAAGTTCATGTTTGCCATACCCTTTATAATATCCTTCGAAAAGGCCCACACCGACAACTCATTACACTGTGTCCTAACAACATGTGATGCGATGTTGCAACATGCAATAAAAGGTATCTTTTCCTTATTAAAACGTGTTCCTGTCACAACAATCTGCGATAGAGATCTGTTAAATTTCTATTTTAGAAAAGCTTTATGTTTCCTCGACATCAGGGCAGATAAACAGCATAAACTACTGTGACAATGATCACCTCAGGTACAAAATGTGCGTTTTATTCAGTGTTGAATGCGCCCAATGAGAGTTTAAATACCATTTTACGTGTCATACTGAAAGCAGCAGCAGATAGCTCACCTCCGATTTTGAAAATAAAATGACCAGCAGGTTTGAAAATGAAAGTCATAACTGTTATTCAGTGCAAACCAACAACATCAGTCATTCATTCATTTTCTTTTCGGCTTAGTCCCTTTATTAATCTGGGTCGCTACAGTGGAATGAACCGCCAAAGTATCCAGCATATGTTTTACACAGCGGATGCCCTTCCAGCTGCAACCCATCACTGGGAAACATCCATACACTCTCAATCACACACATACAGTACGGCCAATTTAGCTTACTCAATTCACCTATAGCACATGTCTTTGGACTTGTGGAGAAAACTGGAGCACCCAGAAGAAATTCTGACGGTATGATAACCTTGGATAAAAATATCACGTTTTTACGGTTTTGTGATTACTGCTCTAAAATAGCTTCTTTTTAAATTTCTGGGTAAAAAGCAAAAACTTATTTCCCCTTTGAAAAGAATACATTTTATTTTTTGAAAGATTTATAATATTTTGGAGCATTAAACATGTCAGGCTAAATAATTCAAATGAATCATTGACTTCTGCTGTCTTCATTAGTTTCAAAAATACTTCTTTACAATTTAAAACAGCATGTTTGGATATTTTTTCTGCTGGAGATACTGTTGTCCTAAAAAACTGAAAAAAAAAAAAAAATGTAAATAAAAAATTCTTAAACGTACAGAAATATTTGGCGATTTTAAAACCTTGAAATTTCCAAACCGCAGTTTACCTTGAAAACGGTTATCGTCCCATGCCTAGTTGCGTCACATGTTGTTAAGACAGTGTTAGAATAAGTTTTAGGGTTGTACAGTTCCACTGAGTAAGTTATAGGAAAACTCAACTGAACCAATTGTGCTAGTTTGTAGATGTTAACAAAAGCCAAATGATCCAACTACAAATCCCAGATGATCCCACAGAAAGATTATGTTTAATAAGTGCAAGAAAAATCATTACAGATCCATCTCTAATAGCAATAAGAGAGTCAATTTACCAGAGTGTTAACTCTAGACCAAATGCCAAATTCCCTGACTATACCCCGATCTTTGCTGAAGAAAAAGCTGAATTTCTGTGACCAACAATGATCTGAAAGAGGCAGCTGTTGAGTTGAGCACTGAGCAGACAAAAACAGCCATTGATAGTATTTTACAGGTACAGCCTGGTGACTGCATTTGACCCAAGTGATTGCTGCTTAACAAGCAGTAAAGGAATAAATGGCTCTGAAAAAAGCCCAACCAACAACAGGACAAATAAAAAGTATGGATTTTTTTTTTTAGAAATGGAAAGTACATTTTAAAAAGACAAGCAAAAATGCTTGATATTCCGAGATTTATTTGACAAACTAAAAATGTCTGGAATACACCTTTTTAAAATTCCATAATAATTTAGAAACTCCAAGACCTGTGATTTACATTTGATTAGGCAAAGATCCAGAATGTGCAAATCACTAAAAAGACAAACCAAATGTACTCAGTAAATGTGTTCTTTAACTTTAACAAACCCCCATCCATCAATACATCCTACTGTACATCTCCTGTCTTCACTGTGCAGTCACAGCAACCTCAGCAAGGGTAGAAACACTTCTTACAAAATACAGTTCACAAATCACAGCAACCTTGAAGACAGACATGAAAGAAACGGGAGGAGAAAGAGGAACAGGAAGATGCGCAGGGGCACGCTCTCAAACACACAGGCCATCACAGCTCTTACACACACAATTCAGCCTTTCAGAGCGACAACATCACAGGCTCTTTTCAAATGCATGGAGTGTGGGTGTATGGAGCTCACATACAAGCCAAAAGTTAAGGTCATGAGCAAGCGCACACATTTCGCAGGGTGGCTGGAGACTGAAATGCACACATCTCTACACTCACCGTCAAGATATTTCTCTGGTCTGGCAGACATGCAAGTTATGTGAGGTCACTGATAACAGTCATAACACAGACGACACACTGACAAATGTTATTGGCGGGGTCAGGGATGGCACAAGTAACAGGGTTTATAAAGTGGCCAGAATGGGTTACAACTGGGACTGACGACAAGACATTTGTCAGGTAGTGTAGAAATGTGTTAAAGTATACAGCAATTTCTTTCTGTCTTAAAAAGCTACTGTTTACACCATAATAACAGGGAAAATTGAATATTCTTTGAATATTCCAAAAATATTTTTTAATAAGTCTAGAAGGTCAACATTTTTTCACCTCAGTGTCCAAACTCAACCAACTGTGAGTACATATACAACATCACATGGGCCCAACAGCCATTTCAGTTGCCAAAAAAGCAAGATGCATCACAAGTAACTGTTCAATGTAGCTTTCATAAGACATTAAATACATTAAAACAGCCTTTAATCAGTGCATACTGCTACGACCAAATCACAATGTCAATTAATGCAGTATATGATTAATCATGCAGCCTGAGGCTTCGCTGTCATCACTGTTCCCATTTAGAATGAGAGAGAGAAAGAGAGGTAGAGAGAGAGAGAGAGAGAGAGAGAGAAACAGAGAGAGACTCATCACACAATGCTCTTTCGTTTGCATGGGTTTGGCTCTACCCTTGAATGGACCGCAACAACGGAAAGGTGAGTGTTTCCATGGCAACAAGCCGACAGGTACAATTTTAGCACCCCAAAAAGAGCACAGCCCATAATGATCTGAGGCGCTTGAAATCATCACATTTATAGAAGATGAAAAAAGAACATTTGCTAAATCTTTGCTGTATAGCTGTCATTTGAACGGATCAGAAATGGTTATCAAGCAGTGAATCCATTCTCTATGGAGTATGAGTATGTGTGGGTGTGTGTGTGTGTGTGTGTGTAAGTGTGTGTGTGTGTGTGTGTGTGTGAAATGAAAAAAACAGCAGCATTTCCGTCAAAAACAGTTCAACACTGAGCTTAAACAACAAGTGAAGGAACACAGGACAGTATCCACATCAGGGCTTTATGAGTATGTTTTTCATTGATACATCCTCAAACTGTTATATTTCTCTCCCCTGAATTTTTTTTTGTGATGAAAAATGCTTGTTAAAGGTCAGAGATGGAAAAAGTAGAGAAAGACAGTTTCATTATTACTGTTTTTTAAGCTTTCTTAATTATGACTGTTCTATAGTAGCAGATCGACATGCCTGAATATGTGCTTGTTATACATTTTAATACAAATAATAGAATGAGTGCACATTCCATAATGTATATATGTATGCATTTTCCAGATGATTTTATCCAAAGTGACGTTTCCTGTATAAAATGGCATCATTTGTTCATTTAACCATGTGAAAATAACATGCATGCAGTGCTCAGCATCAATGAGTGCACCCCATTTTGACATTTTTTATCCATTTCTCTATGAATATGGGTAATATATATTGTTGCATTTGAACAAAGCAGACTAAACAGATATATTTATTAAAATAATATTTTATTCACAGAACATCTTTAGAAATGGAAAAATAATACAATAAAAATTCATGCAATGTATGGCAAAAAAAAAAAAAAAATTTACAAACTACAACATTTCAACTCAATTGTATATATTGTTTGTTTCTCTTGGGTTTTGCTATTTTTGACATTTTTATTTCATATTTTTCCCTAACATGTACATTTGGGCTTCTAATTTTTAATCGTAATTGTAAGTCATTTAGTTGGTAAACTAATGTATAAGCACAAATATAATATTGTAAAGCATCCTTTAGAAAATATTAATTTAAATGAGAGATTTGTGGGGGGGGGGGGGGGGGGTGTACTCATATACTGTATGCTATATGTATGTGCACACGGTTTAGGGGAAATAACAGCAATCATCTCATACTGTTGTTTAATAAGAAAGACATTTCTAACTAAAGACCTTTGTTTATACTGTAAATAGGTGCTGCATAGCATTTTAATAGTGAGTTTTGAACTGATGTTACCATGGCCAGATCTCTAATATTCAAATCGCAATGAAAATGTCTCTCTAAAATAAAAAGTTTCAATAAAAATACCGTTGCCTGCTTTCAAATCGGTTTTATTTATTTAGCTTCACTTGTTTTTTTGTAGCTCAGACATTTCCTTGTTTCCCACTAATTGTGTGCTTTTAAACCAGATATAAAAAAGGCAGCTCTTTCTTGTTTCTTTTCTTGCATAAAACCGGAAAAACAAGTATCATCAATACACGACACAACAATAAAGCTGTTAAAATGTCTATAAACTATTTCATAAATATACATTTAAAAAAAAAATCTAAATAACTACACTGTAAAACACTTAAGTTAAGGTAACTCAAACCATTTGAGGACACCAATTGCAACAAACAATTTAAGTTCAAAAACTAATCCTAATGAGTACTGCGAACTTAATCCATTTGAGAAAACAGAGTAATTTGAGCACAGTAAAACCCAATAAATGAAGAGAACCGAAACCAACTGAGTACAGTAAAACCCAAGTTAAGGCTATTCAAACCATTTGAGTTAAAAAAAACTAGTCTATATGAGGACTGTGAACTTACTCCATTTAAGTGGAATAATAAGGTATTTAATTAAATTATTACCTTCAACACTGAGTTCAGAACTCTTTTCAAGTTAGTAGAATTCACTTTCAGTAAATTTTGAGTTAACCACACTCATTTCATTTAATAAAGTTAACTGTGGGGTTTTACAGTGTGTATAACTAAAATTTAGGAATCAATATCTGTTTTTCCTAAAAAAAAAAAAAGAAGAATAGATTTTCACATTAGATTAGGCATGATCAATGGCTAAAACAACATTGTTTTTGTTCAGTATCTAATACAGAACATTATATTTTTATATAACACATTTACAATTTTTAATTTCTATTTTTAAGATCAGAATACATTTATGTAGCCCCTGCACAGAGCATTAACAAGGAAAACAAAAGTGTATGTACATGAAAATACAAAACAGCTGATGAACTGAGCTATTCCATAAATACAATTTAAAACCCTCTCACCTGCAGGATTTCATTACATCAAACATGACAACAATAGCCATCACCATAATGTCAACAGAACCGAGTGTTCAAAACAAGCTCAACTGTGAAGAACGAAGATGAGAAAGCTTCACTTACACTGAACGCAAGAAAACCCTGCTGCTCCATCAATCAAATGTTCTCATGCCACTTCTGTACATCTAAGCTTTTGTCTGAACTCCAATCTCAATTCGCGCTTCGTTTCATGAACTGTTGAGAGAATTTCTGTGGGATATCTAGCTTTTTGCGCTGCGCACTAGAAAGGGAACTTCCCGTGGGACAACTGATAACACACCTCCTCACTCTCCCGCCCATTTAAACAGATAGAGCACCCTTTCACCCTTTCCCACATCAAACTAGATAACATTTCAACTTTCAAGTCTAATGCCTCCATCTCTGACTGGAGTTTCTTTTCATCTTTTTTTTGTTTGTTTGTTTGATTACATCTATTATTAACAGTGTTTAGTCATTTTCTCCAAACCTATGTGATTAATTACCTAGAGTTCATGAATCATTAATATGCAAGCAAATTACATGTGTTAATTACCTAAATGCAGGGGAAAAAAACCCAAATCTTCAGGTCAATTAGAAGAAAAATAATTAAAAGCAAAACAAATACACTTCTATGTGAGTTAGCTTTTTGAACAGGTACACTTTTTTGAGAATTAGCTGTTTGGATTAGACATTACAGACATTGATTTCTGTAACTGAAAGAAAAAGGAAACGGCCAGCATCCAGAACATCAAACATTCCCTGATCTATTATTGTATGCTGAGCAAGAAAGGACATGACATCAATGGTGAAATATGCGGAACAAGAAAAGAAAACTACTGCAGGACAAAACAATGTTTGAACGAGTCAAAAGGTCATTCAGTCATGTATAAAGCCAAACTCACAAACACAACACAAGTATACACACTGATCATTAGCTTTATTAAAAGATCAGATTAATATTTCTGTAGGATATGGAGTTTCACTAATCACTAGCATACAGCCTGCTTCAATTTTTCTTTCTTTCTTTCTTTCTTTCTTTCTTTCTTTCTTTCTTTCTTTCTCAGTTTTTTATAACGATGCAAAGCCAATAAATAAAACATTAAACACGTATTTGTAATGTATCTTAATTTTACTTAAAACCTAAAGCAATTACATGCAAGTTTTCACCAAAATACACAAACCATTTTTACATACAACATAAGTTTTTTGTGTAAGCAAGTATTTTACAGTAATTTAGAAATACTCAAACATGATTCTATCAATGTTTACAAACTATTATATTTGATTTACCAAAGTCACACAAGTGGCAATTTCACAACTGTCACATTCATAACAGAAAAAAAATTCACATCCATAACAACACGTTTCCCTCATAAATGCAAAAATAAAAAAATATATAATCAAATCTATCATTGTTCTATCGAGAGCCGACTCTCTATCCTTTCGATTAGCATTGTGTCTTTTGGGTTATGCAGTTTAATTTACAGAATTTCTACAAAGCATGTTGTATACTGTAAACTCGCAGACTTTTTTGGTCACATCCATAACGCATGTTTATTTTCCACTTTTAAAGTACAAAACATGTTTACAGATTGATATTGTTCTGGTCCCTTAACTCTGTGGTCAGTTGTTCTGGAAAATACAACAATGAAAACTGAAAAAACAAACAAACAGATGTTTCAATATAATTTTAACATATACTTTCTATGTAAATTTATGTTTTGAGTTTTTTTTTACTGCAAATGTCACATCCATAACGCTGGAAATGCTCACATATTAATGTGGAAGTAGTAAAACATTTGCTGTATGATTTTGATTCACTTTATTAACATTTTAAAGTCACATTTTGTTGTACTAAAACATAAAACTGGTTTTGTTCTTCTTTTAAGAGAGTGCTTTAGAAACTTTCACACTGTCTTAAAAATGTTTAATCATAAATGAATTTATTAAACGGATTAAAAAATACATTTGAGGACAATATATAAGACTATGTGACATAAGACATGTTACTTATGTTTTCCATCATTTTCCACAACACATAATTTCAGCATCCATCTCGCAATGTGCGCATTCGCAATAATCACATCTCAAGATCTGCAATATTAAGTTGAGTTTAAAGTTGAGCAGGAGCTGTTACCACAATAGAGTAAAAGCATATAATTTGCATGTGTTTTAAGGACTGTGACTGCTTTAATATTTATTAGGGCACAAGAAACTGTATCATCTCTAACTTTAATAAAGGCTAATTTGATAGAGTTATAATATGATAAAGACTATAGTGTTATTTTACATTTGCTTATTCAATTTCTGCACCTGAATACTATTAATAATGTACAGCACTGTTTATTTTATTTGTTTAATCTTTGCTCTGATGTATTTATCAATGCCTGAAATTTGTATTTTATTTTTTAATTGCAAATGATTCAATCCCTTCCAGAATCATCCCAACAAACCTAAATTAAGGGATTCTTTATAAATAAAGCAATCTGGTTTAGGCATGGGACAATAACCGGTTACAAGGTTTACCGCGGTTTGGAAAAGTCAAGGTTTTAAAACCACTAAACATTTCTGTTATACCATTCCTAAGGTATATGTAGGGTTTTTTATGTGCTGTATGGAAATCTGTGTTTTTGAAAGTAATAAAGAGAGCAAAAGTCAATGGTTTTAAATTTTTCATTATTTTAAATATTAAGCCTGGTCCAAAATATAATAAATGTTTCCTAAAAATGTATTTTTTCTTACCCACACAATATGAAAAGAACTTATTATGGAGCAGTGTTCACAGTACCGCGATATCATGATACTGTGATTTTTTTATCCAAGGTTATCATACTGCCATAAACCGGCCCATGCCTAATCTAGTTCAATTGTATTTATATTTAGATTTTCAGAAAAACGAAATATCGCAAAGTCAGATTTTTTTCAATCGCACAGCCCTTACTACAATCAACTGATAACACGACAATGGAGATGTTTATTTATTTTATTTCATTTTTTGGTGCTATAATTAAAGAGGATGAAAAAAAAATAGCGTGATCACCACATCAAAGAGAGTAAAAACGGATTTTATTGTTTAAATATCCAGATGAAATAGGCAGCGTTTGAAAGATAAGGCACTGTTTCTTATCAAACAACACACAATGACCTGCTTGCAATGATTAGAGCGTAGGTGCATTATATAATGTCTAACAATGTTTTATTCACTCATCAGCTGAAGCAGCATAGACTAAAAAAACAATCAATCGTCAGATTTAAGAATAATAATAATATATTATAAAAAAGACATTTCAAATTTAAACTGTTTATTTGGTGTAAATACATGTACAATTTCATCACAAATATCAAACAATCTGTTGAACATACTGTATTTTTCATAACAAAAACTGGCAGATCATCTAAAGTACTACAGACGTCCATTTACCATTTCCATCAGGATTGTGAATGAATGGGTAGCGAAAAACAGACCTCACCACCATTTCATTTTAGTCCATTTGTGCATAAAGCAACAGCATGAGGATATGATTCAGCTTTCATGCAAACGCTTTACACACAATCTCCTGCCCTCGCATCTAGCATTAACACTCGGGCCAAATGGACAATTTCACAGTTATATCATGGCGGAAAACACACGGGCGAAAGATGCCAGCCTCTCCATATGCGTAGAAAAAAAGAAAATAAAGATGAGCTTGGTGCCAAGATGGAAAACAGAGAGTGAAGGATGCTGGGAAAAATTCAGCACAATGACAAACTGAGGGAAGACGTGTCATTCTCAAGAGAAATGGGCTAAATGTGTTAAACGGCAAACAAATTAGCCTTGGCCTGAACGAATCCTGTCTGAATAAAGCAATGCCACACACATTTGCGCGCTTTTGTCTTATCACAAGCAAACAGTGGAGCCCTTGGTGTTTACTGGGCATGTGGTTAAAGGCTAACCAAAGGTTGTTCAGGACTGGCTGTTTCCTTCTTTTAAACACGCATAAACACACTCAAATGACTTGGCGAGCTAAAAGAGATTTTGAATTATAAATCTATGACCCTGGACCCTTCATTTTCACACCCACACATACTGTGAAATCATCCTAGAGGTTTAATGACATGCACACTAACTACATAAACTCTTTTCCGATTATATTTGTCTGCTTTTATGATTGTTTGTGCTATACAGTATGTGTTAAAGCGTGCAGTGTCAAATCAAGATTTCTTTATTCTTCAGTGATTTGTTTCTTTTTTCTTTTCTCTCAAACATTTTTCTCTGAAATGCTTTTTCTCTGGATGAAAACAAAGCACATGCACAAACACGCAACCTTGGAAAAGAAACATTCCAGGCAAGTTCTTTCATGTCCATGAAAACAAATTTCTACTTTTTAGAAATGGACATATGCAGAGAGAGAGAGAGAAAAAGAGAGGCTTAAAAAATCTTCAATACAGAAATACAAGATTATTAATCACAAATTAAATGATGAGTCATCTTTATAAAACGCAAATTCAGCCATAAAAACGTAAATTCCATGTTTCCTGTAGTTAAAAAAAACCTACAGCATAATCTGCTCTTATTCTTGATTTACCAAATTCTATAAACAGACATAGAACATTAACACTGTGCCCTTCAAGATCAAATCTGTAAGTCTTCCAAATTGCTTTTTTTTCTAAATATTGCCAGAATATAAAGTTAATCAAATAAAAAAACCAACGCAGAATCTTTCAATAATCCTTTTGAGCAATTCAAAAGATTTGGGGGGGGGTGGGGGATGAGAGAGAGAGAGAGAGAGAGAGAGAGAGAGAGGAGCTGGACGTGATGAGCTTGAATCATTGAGTCTTCACTGACCTTCAACAAGAACAGGAATTATTGAGAGAAGAGACATGACAAAAGGATGATTTTTTTCCAATCAAAAGTGAAAAAAATAGACCGACTTCTGAAGAAGCCCACACATTTATATCCATGGCTTATGGAGGCCATCAGCTTATACAGAATGTGTTTGACCCGATTGACACCAGAATCCTCTGGTGAACTGCAGCATATAAGAAAAAATCATGCAAGAGATCTGACTTGGTCCTTGTAAAACATTTCTTCTAAATTCTTATTGATGCTATTATAATTGTTAAATTATATATTGTACCTTGGTAAAAATACAGAGACAAAATCCAGCTCACTTAGAATGTCACTCATGTCATACTCATGTCACTTAGAATCTATTTGACCAGGAATGTCGCATAAGGATGAAAATATTTCATGCACAGATTTCACATCCACTTCAAGTTTTTCCCCTCAAAAACTGCAGCACTGGTTTTAACGTGATCGCACATATAAAGCTTGTGTGGTTTTTCTGTAAGGGCTCTTGGTAGGGCTGAACTAGCATCTCTGGCATGGGAAGCTGGCACACTAACAAGGATGGTTAAAAAAAAGCCGCAGCCGTCAGCTTCAGATGCCAGTGAACCTCTTGAGGATGAGTGAGATTTATAGCGTATCTCCTACTAGTTGGCCTCTGTTACACTAACCTCCCTTGAACACCTCCTTCCTCTAGTTCTACTGCACCACTCTGAGCAGGATTCGAACCGACGTCTCCAGCGAGCCTGGCACACTAATAAGGACACTGAAGACTACAGCCTCAAGCATTAATCTCTAGTGCGCCTCTTGAAGCCAGAGGTTTAGCCAGAAAGCTTCTTCTAGCATTCTTCTGTTATACTGATTCCCCTGAAACTCAATTCCCTCCGGGTCATGGCACCAATTTAACCCATTTGGTTCTACTCCACCATTCTACTCTCTTTAGCGCGAGTTTATAAAACTTGACATCCAAATAGCATTTAAGTTTTTTTTTATCTTGTTCTAACAAACAGCCAATGCCATATACACCCACTCAAAATAGTAAATCCATGTTTACTCGACACAAACCTAAGCTACAAATGCCTAAACATCCCAAATCATTTTTTAGTTAGGATTGTTATCAAAGTACTTCCACGTACACATTTACGTGACAAAAAATATATCAAAAGTAGCTTGCTACCATGCTGCCATTGTAGATGGTGTATTCAAATTCCCCTTGGTTTCGAGTGTGGTCCTGAAAAATCTCAGTTTCAAGAGGTATTTAAGCCTTCCCCTTAGCCCTACACCTTCAAGCTAAAGAGAATTGGGACACTCCTACCCCTTCACGTGAACGTGCAAAACAAGGGGTGAGGGGAAGGGGTAGAATTGGGATTGGGCCTTATCCTTGTAGAGTTAAGAGTGAAAAAGGAAACAAAAATTGTATACTAGCTCTGTTGCTTAGAACAATGTGTAACCTAGGAGTATTAAAGTGACTCAAGTTGTTAATATTTTTAGAAGGGAAGTTCAAAACAAGGTTGTTTTAAAGTTGATGTTGAGAATCTTTTTATGGTGATTTGATGAGCTGATTTTTTCTGCACCACGTTTATGATTTGCTCCTCAATTAAAAAAAGAAAGGACAACAAGGTTTTTTTTGTGTGTATGAATCAGTCTAATTGAACTCATTTGGATATAGTTTTAAATTTTGTCAAATAAAACAAACAAACAAACAAACTAAAAAGGCATAAGCTTTTTTATTTTAAAAAACGTTTATAAAATGGTTTATAAGTTTGTCATGACCTGAGAAAGAGTTATAATTGTACCGCACACTTCACTTCCCAGTTTTTGTCTCCACCGTCCCTCTCTCTCCTTTATGTGTGATGTAGGAATTACATAACTGCAGTCGGCCACCCTGCACAAGCCAGGCCATTAACTATGCCATCCACTCATCTATTCATCTCTCATCCCTCATTCCCCCTCCCCTTCCCATCCATCTATCCATCCATCCATCCCTCTATCTACCCGCCGGGAAAAGCTGCTTACCAAACACTAGGCCAAAAGGCAAGATAACATGAGAAAACAGACGTACATACACAGACACATGCTCATACGCATGCCAGCAAAACCTGAAAATGTAAATTCCCAGAGGTACAAATGATTGGATTATTGATGAACTGGAGTGAATATTCCATTGGCTGCTTGTGGCACGGCTTTCTGTAACAGTGCTGCTATTTACTGGATCTAAACTAATGGCTCCAAAAATGGGTCACAGGTCTGTTCGCAGATAGCAGGACAAATTTATGCTAAATACAATCAACAGAGTGCAACTAACCTTATAATTGTTTGTAATTATAGTAGCTAAATGAGTGAATGAAGGAATTAATTAATAAAATAACATTCAAATCAAATAAATGAAAATTTAAATACACATTTAAAACAGAGACGAGATGCTACACAGCGCAGACGCATTTAAAACAGAGACGAGATGCAGCCTAAACCTATTGTTGCTGTTGATATTATTTACATTATTAACATTTACATTTATTGATTCAATTATTAGTAACAATAAGAATGGATGAAATATGTCGTAAAAATAAACCAGTAAAATAAAGACAGAAACAAACAAATAAACAAAAAATAAATTTAAAGCTGGAACAGGGGCGACACGCTGGCTCAGTGGTTAGCACTGTCGCCTCACAGCAAGAAGCTTGTGTTCGGTTCAAGTCCCAACTGGGCCAGTTGACATTTCTGTGTGGAGTTTGCATGTTCTCCCTGTGTTCACAATGGTTTCCTCCAAAGATCAAAGACATGTGGTATTGGTGAATTGGGCAAGCTAAATTGTCTGTAGTGTATGTGTGTGAATGAGTGTGTATGGATGTTCCCAGTACACGCTGTGTAAAACATATGCTGGATAAGTTGGTGGTTTATTCAGCTGTGGTGACCCCTGATGAATAAAGGAACTAAGTCGAAGGAAAATTAATAAATGAATAAAGCTGGAACACAATGGTTAAGTGTGGCAAAAAGGTAATGAATACCTATAGAAGTCATGTTTTGTTTTCTTAAGAAACATCTTCATCACAGTGCTGGGTCACCATTACTGTATGTCCATTGTAAAATCTGGGTCTCGGCAAACCCATTGGAGAGGCAGGAGAGCTTTAGAGGAAAGCTCTCAGCTCACAGCATGCACATATTTTATTCATGTCACCACTTAAAGGGACAAGACACAATGTGAAGGGACTGTGACAATCTGCCAGTTACTGTCAGCACAGCAAAAGTATATAGCAGCAAATGTGTTTCTTCCACTATACCAGAGAAAAAGCTACAATGGAGGATCTGATATAAACTTCCTCTGCCATCGTTTGCGGATCTGACTCATCTCAACCTCCAGATGGACAGTTGAAAAGATGACTATATATTGTTTTAACAAGCAACCATCTCAGGAAAGATTCCCAAATGAAAAAAACAAAAGAAATACTCGCTCATTTAAAAATGGCCATTTCTCATCTTCTATTTTTCAAAAAAGGTCTTGGCCATATTCACTCCTGCCTAAACAGCACAAAAATGTCTCAATAAGATTCTTCTGCATTGATTGTGATGTGTAACACTTAGAAATATGGTGGCATTCCATTGTGACTGTGGCATACATGCACCGCAGATCAGAGAAAATAAACATTTCTGTTCTTTATCTTTCTATCCTGATCCGACTCTTGAAAGCCTTCACCACAGAGACATCTTTAACCAGACACTGTTCGGGCTGAGAATTCGGTTGTGACCCTGTCCTATGAATATGCCCTACAAACCAGTCTTGTGTTCCAGGAGGCAGAGGAGCAGAGACAAACCCAATCAATAGCGTAGAGACACTGGTCATGACAGTGCAAATACACAGCGTCTGGAAGAAAACAGGGCAGGGCGAAAGAGAGATGGGCTTCATTTGTCCGTTGAAAGTTTAGATATTTTTCCTTGTCTATTTGAATTCTCCAATCAAACGTTCTCCATCTTTAATTTTCAGCCCAAACGAAGAAACATGGAACATCTGGTACTGTCCCTCTTTTTTCACACTATTTCTCACTCTCTCTCTACTCAAGTTTAGAGGTGTTTGCAAAATAAATAAATTTGGCTTTCCTTACAGACTCACAGCTTTCACTATTTTCCAGCCATCTACATTTTGCCATTAATACGCTGTCTATATGTACATAAAATAATCTATACGTACATATATAATCTATACATAAAAAAGGCTGACCTGAAAAAAATGAGTAAGACATTTCTTTTGTTTTCATTTGGGGGTAAGATAACTTGATATAAGAATGCCATAATGAAATGTTTTCCCTTTACAAACTGTGAGACTTACATAAATTTTAAAACATACAGTAGAAGTCAGAATTATTAGCCCCCCTTTGAATTTGTTTTTCTTTTTTAAATATTTGTCAAATGATGTTTAACAGAGCAAGGAAATTTTCACAATATGTCTGATAATATTTTTTCTTCTGGAGAAAGTCTTATCTGTTTTATTTTTGCTAGAATAAAAACCGTTTTTAATTTTTAATAAACATTAAGGTCAAAATTATTAGCCCCTTTAAGCTATGTATTTTTTTGATACAGAACAAACCATTGTTATACAATAACTTTCTTAATTACCCTAACCTGCCTAGTTAACCTAATTAACCTAGTTATACCTTTAAATGTCACTTTAAGCTGTATAGAAGTGTCTTAAAAATATTTAGTAAAATATTATTTACTGTCATCATGGCAAAGATAAAAGAAATCAGTTATTAAAACTATTATATTTAGAAATGTGTTGAAAAAAAATCTTCTCTCCGTTAAGCAGAAAATAGGGGAAAAAAATAAACAGGGGGGCTAATAATTCTGACTTCAACGGTATATCTATATAGCATATAACAGACACTGCTCCAAAATGTTTTATAGTTGAAACAATAACAATAAAAGAATGCAGCATATCAGCACATAAAAAGATCATTCAAAGGTTAAAAAAATAGAATTGTTTTTAAATATTATATATAATAATACAGACAAATGCAATAAATAATAATAATAATAATAATAATAATATTAATAATAATAACGTAAATAATTGTAAAAAATTATTTTTATGTATTAATAATGTAATAACAATAAATACTTATATAAATATAAATACTAATATAATAATAAATACTAGTATAATATAATATAATATAATATAAAACCATATATAATAACCAATAACCCCCATAATAACCAATAAATCTTCATACAGTACCTTACATTCTAGTTATTTGTGATTATTATTATTATCTGACAAATTTAATGGAGAAAAAAAATGCTTTATTCACTCACAAAACAAACATTAATTTACCTTGCATACTATATGGCTACACGCAAGCACAATAACTAACCAATTAAATGTTTTACACCAGTTTATCAACGGTGAAGTTACAGAAGTTCTACCAACGACACTAACCTGCTGCCTAAGATCAAACAGAAACAGCTCCTTTTTTATGGTTGGCAACACCACCACCACCCAACTTTCCACAGATAATATTTAATTGTGTTATGTTTCAACTGCATGGCATGCGGAAGTATCAGTATTAATTAATCATTAATCAATCTCTAAATGTATAAAAGATCCAAAGAAGTAGAAGACATTGTGAACAAGCTCATGAGCTCACAGTAAACCTCAGTGTTATGAATGAGAGCAGCTGTTCAACTCAAATATAATTACAGACACACACGCACATACACACAAGATGACAGATTAAAAGAATTCCAACCCCTAATATCATCAAAATAAAACAAAACGACCACATATGATATAGGCAAAGAACATAATATTCTCAATTAATATTTTAATCGCCAACAACATCGACACACCCTCCATCTCACACAATAAACTTCCCATCAAAGTAATATTCAATCAGACTATATTAGCTATTTAAGAAACCCAATGCAGATGTGCTGCTGGCCACAGTAATGACCACAAAAAAAATCCAGTGTCCAGTGACCCAGAACATCTAACGTGGCCAACAACATCCCCCATCATTACAGACACTCAGAGAAACAATTACTAAGAAACACACCACAAAACACTCCCAATAACATTTCTAGTATACAAGATTCCGCTATAAATGTGTGAACAACATGAAGACAAACTGGAGCCAAGGAGGCATCAGGAATCAGAGCAATCACTCACCAGTCATCCTGTGAACTGGGCGCAGCAGCCGGACAGTGGACAGATCGAGAGAGGACACAGGATAACTCTGGAGGGGAACAAATCTGTTGTGAAGCTCCTACAGCTCCATTTTTCCCTTTCCGGTGCCGAGCGTTTGCTTCTCTCTCTCTCTCTGTCAGTGGCTCAGCACTGAACAGTCCAACCGCTGCCGCTTGTTTTCTGAGGAAGGCGGAGCAGAGAAAAATCCTCTCTCTCTCTCTCTCTCTCTCCCGTTCAGCCCTTTCTTTCACCCCGACTGGCTCTTACTCTCTCTCTACTGCCCTCTTGTGCTCCCAGTAACTCATCCTGCTGGATTTTTTTCCCAGTGTCCTACTTCCGCTGCTCTCTGTTAAGGTTTGTATGCACGTTTGGACTTATAAATGGTTTGTTCTCCCCAGACATGCACAAAAAATATGAATATCATATGTACGTCTTTGATAGTCGCATAACTCCCTTTCATCTCAAATCAATATTCGCAGATGGCGGAGACAGGGTTAATCATAAACATAGCAAAAGACATCCTCTGATTTCAAATAAAATGGGCTGATTCGGAAGCTAGCCAGGCTTTGTCAACAGTCATCTTCTACACTTAAGCTCAGACATCGGCAGATAAACACTGCAAGGTGATCACAGCAGGTTTGGGAAATTTTTAATGGAGCGTTTGGAGAATGGAAACTATATATATTTATACTACAAGGTTGTATTTAAATGATAAAAAGGTTGGTAAGGTTTTTACATGTACAATAAAAAGAAGGTGGAACCCACTTATGCTCCCCAAGGCTGGATTTATTTGATAATATTTGGTATTAAAGTGATCGTTCACCCAAACTGAAAATTCATCATTTACTCTCTCTTCAATTGTCACAAACCTGATTGAGTTTCTTTCCTTTTCACAAAATAAGATAGAAATTTTCTTTGGAAAACAGTACCTACTGACTTCCATAGTATTTGTTTTTCCTACTATGCCAATGGCTACCAGTTTCTAATGTTCTTTAAAATATTATGTGTTAAATAGAAGAAAAACAACAAAAATAAATAGTAAGTAAATGCTCATTTTTGAGTGAACTATCCAATTAACAGGATTATTGTTGATTTATAAATAGATTGAAATAACTTTGTTTTTTAATATACACTAAAAGGTTTTGATATGTTTTTAAAAAATATTATTTTTATACAAGTAAAAATATAATTTTAATATACACAAAAAATATCTGTAAATTAACAGATTTTCCATATTTTGTGATTAAAGTTTTTTTATTTTATTTTTTTTTTATTTATGCTTTTGAATTGCATTATGGGACCTTTTACAGTGTATTCTAAAACTATTCATTTATATGATGGCACCCTTAGCATCATTAGTCTTTGGTGTCACAGGAAATTAAGTTTGTATTATTGTTGCGTAAATGGTGAACTTTTCTTTCTTGATTCTTTGAAACAGAAGTCTTTTGCACTATTAAAAATATCAGTAACATTTTTCAGTAAAAACTACATTGTTAACAACACAAATAACTCAGTCATTACTAATTGGTTAACACATAGGTCTCAAACTCGATTCCCAGTGGGCTGCAGCTCTGCACAGTTTTGCTCCAACCATAATAAAACTGAGCTGATCCAACTAACCAAGGTGTTCAAAACTACTAGAGACTAGGGCTTAACATTTCTGGCTAAAATGAGAATCACGATTTTTTTGGCTTAAAATAAAGATAACGATTTTCTCACGATTCTGCAGATGTGAAATAAAGGTTAATATGAGTAAGCTATTTTTATTTTCATTTCTCAAACATATAGTAAAACAACATTAATAATATTAGGCCTATGTGTTGGTCTACTGTTAGTTAAAATGCTTAATTTTGTATAAACTTGTATTTAAGTATAGACTTGAAATGGTGGACATGAACAGACTTGTCCTGGTCATTAATGGACAGTAAAGTGATGACATCAGAATACAACTATTTATAATTCTGAATTTAAATGATTATATTTGAGACATTTACTTGCAATCTGTCATTGACAACAATATTAGACCAGTTTTTTCACTGGTAAAATGAGACATTTGTCATTATCAGATTACCTCCTGCATTATATTCAACATTTTATAAGCTATTAGCTAGTTATACTGACACTGTTAAACATTTAATTTTACGTACAACACTCTGCGTTAGCTATAAAAGAAAAAAGATGTCAAATTCTTGTAGTAATCAGAACTCTAAAATGCGATATGATTATTTAAATGATGTTCGCACTTTTGGTTTCACTTTCTTTGCCGAGTGCGGTTCATGTCATGGCTGTCAAAACAAATAAAAAACATACATTCAGATCATACTTCCCGAGCGGCTCCCAAACAAATGCTCTGTGCAACAAACTGAACGTTACAACAATATTACCTGTTATTCACAGCCTATGCAGGTTCTGTTCATTAAAGTAGACTTTATTGACGGAGCGCGCATCCTCTTTGTGGTAAACACACAGCTCACGGTCAGCTCACGTATGATTTTACGAAAGCGAATACAGCATTATTACATGAAGACAGAAATTACATTTTTGGGTGAATTAAACCTTATAAATACTCTTCTGACTCTTTCAACACCGTTTAGAGGTGCCCACAGTGCTGAGCAAAGTTAATAAAACAATGTGAAGACTTGTGCGACCGCCTTTAATGTTTCTGTCCTGGACTTGAAAATATAATTGGCTAAATCGTAGAGATGCCAAATTAGGATCATGTGGAGGGTCGAATCGAGATCACAGTCTTTTTTCAATAAATTGTGCGGCCCTACTAGAGACTATTAAGCAGATGTGAGTTGGAGGTGGTTGGAGCTTAACTCAGCAGAGCGGTGGCCTTTCAGGAATTCAGTTTGAGACCACTGAGTAAACATGAAGCTTCCACTACGACTGCTCTTAAGTCATGAGTCTTACACCAATATGCATTCGTCAGCCACTGGAAGTCAGCGATTGGACTTTATCAAAAAAATAAACATTTTTTTGACACAAACACATTGATCCTCATAGCATAGATCCTTCACCCCTTCAGATATCTCTCAATCCCATGTATTCTTAAGGTACAAATAAATTTGGCAGCTGGAAGATGCAGCTTGTTGTCTATTTTAATAAGTGTTGTTTTGATACTGTAACGTTTATTACTATTGTAGTAGATGTCATCACAGCTTTCTCTATTCTGTTGTAGAAAATGATGCTGTTACACTAGCAGTTTGACTCAAATGAGTTTTGTGAGGTGCTTTCATGCACAAACACTGCCTGTGAAGTCAATTCCTCATATGGCAGCGAGTACACTGTCAAATGCAGCTAAACATAAGGTGCTTCTCAATTGGAAAGACATGTCCTATAGGCTGTTCATCTAGAATGCCACATTATCAAGCTCCCCTGAAGGACAACAATCTGAAGGATCCTTAGCAGAAAGCCTTCTTTTCACATCCTTCACTCAGCCTGTTGTGAATGAGGCATCAGGTCTTTCCTCCACATCCTTCAAACACCTAAAATCCCTTGCACACATTCCAATTAAAAAAAGATAATTAACTGAAAATTAATGGAAAGTTATTTAATTAAAACGATTTCTTCAGATTTGTATCAATAGTCTTTCTGTGCCATGACTGAGGAGGTGGAAATGTTTATCATGTAGTCATGCGCATTTACTAGAGCGTCTCATTCTAGCCTTTCATTATGAGGACTCTAGCCTTGAGCCCAGTGTCATTCCTGAATCAATTAAAGCTTTGAATGGTTCAATGATTCACTTATCATCTACTGGCAAAACAATATAACCTATTGAAAAGTCCTCAGCACATACTAACCAAGGTCTGTCTGAGTCCTGATCAAAGTGATACACACAGTAAAAAAGTTACATTTCAATTCTCCTTATTGAAAGTCACAGAAAATGTCTGAAATCTAATCTAATGCATTCTGATTGAGTGAGAATATATGACATTTCACTCTCAAAATCATCTACAGGGTTTAAAGCCAAAAAATGAAAACTACCTCACCACTTACCCTCCCTCAAGTGGTTTTAAACCTTTATGATTTTATTTGTTCTACTGAACACAAAAGAAATATGCTTGTTGATGGCACGCATTGACTTCCATAGCAGTAAACCCCCCCAGTAACCCCCCCATAAAAAAATTCAAAAATAAATAAAACAAATCGGGGTCTAAACAGGTTTAGAACAAGTTAAGGGTGAGTAAAGTATGCCAAATTTCATTTTTGGGTGAACTCTGACTTTAAAGCAGGAATATTGCCTGTTCTTTCAATAAAGAGAGTTGGTTTTGTTGTCCAGGCAGATACAACTGTGTCACGGATGCTTTATTAAAATCACTCATCACAAAACATACATATTGAGCTTGACAGTTTGATTAAAAGTAGCTCAATTTTCATACTTTCATACCGTTTCCTTAGGAATTAGTTCCCTTTTTTTACTCAAATGAAATGTACAGAGTAATAAAGCAATGCTGAGATTTCCTCTCTCGATATGACAGTTTCCTTGACAACATCAGCTCTTTCTCGCGCAGGAGGGAGAGAAAATAAGGATATGAGGGAGAACAATAAGATGTGCGAGTTCTGACACAAATGTTCAAACGCTTTTAATTTAGATCCGACCCTATAAAGTCATTAGAATCTGTGTGAGGTATATTGGAGCATCAGGAAAAAGCTGTGCCAGACTAGTAACCTTAATAAAGTCTGTTTGTGTCTTCGTATGACAAGACCTGTGTGCCGGTGAATGTTCCAATTCTGTCCACAAATGTTCCTGTGACACACTCTGTCATTTAAGCAAATGTATCCTGCCATGCACATGGATGACAGTTTCCTTCAACAAAATGTTTAGCTTTTAGTGAACATATCACAGGCAAAATAGTTTTTGTGTATTATAAAACTTCCTTCTCCAGTCTATTCTCTGTAAATAATACCGGTATGACAACATGCCCATGACTACGTTTACACTGAAACTGACCTCAACTAAAAATAAACAACAACAAAAAAAAACCCATAAAGGGTCATTTGTGCAAACATCATATTACAACCCATACACTAAAAGTTATGTTTGCTGTTTGTTCAAACTACTTAGATACTGTAAATGAGCTGAAACAACACAACTCTTAAGGTTTTTTTGGGAATAACTTAATTGTTTTTTGTTCAATCCACTTAAATTTACAAAAACTAATAAGTTAATTTAATTCCTTCATGTTGTGCCAATGTAATGTGTATTTATAGCACATTTATTGTGTATGGCCATACACCCAAAGTGCTTCAAAATAATGCAATAATTGGGGGGTCTCTCCACACCACCACCAGTGTGCTGCATCCACTTGGATGATGCAAAGACAGCTACAGGACAACAACACCAGTGCGCTCACCACACACCAGCTATTGGTGGAGTGGAAAGACAATGATAGAGCCAATTCGGTGAATGGAGATGATTGGGAGGCCAAGATCGTAAAGGACGATTGAGAGAATTTGGCCAGAATTAGGCCTCGGTTTGACGTCTTATCCGAAAGACGGCGCTCACTGACAGTATAGTGTCCCCATCAATTTACTGGGGCATAAGGACTCACACAGACTGCAGGTTGAGTGCCCATGCTGGCCTCACTAACACCTCTTCCAACAGTAACCTAGTTTTCCCATGTGGTCTCCCATCCAGGTACTGACCAGGCTCAGGCCTGCTTAGCTTCAGTGAGTAACCAGTGCCAAGACAAATCAGTTGTGTGGAAAATTACATTTTTAACAGTGTAGTTATGACTTAATTTGGAAGTTAAACACCCTCCACTTTGTTATGACTGAAAATCAGGTTTATTCTATCATGTTAACTCTAAGAATGAATTGAAATCTGGCATTTTTGTAATGCTATTTTATGCTCTAAATGACAAAATGTCAGTTTAAAAAGTTAAAGGTAGTTTGCAGAACAAAACAAAAATAAATGTTTTACTCAAACACAACTATATATACACTTTTCATAGTTGTGTACATGTTTTTAAGGAGAAATATTTTGCATTAAAAAGTCACTAAACACTACATTGCTGCAATAAATGCAAACTAAAAATGGACACATCACTTATAATTAACATCAGTTATACATTACAACTCATTTAACATTCACTAGACACCCCAAAATGTCTATTTTTGAAATGACTTTGAGATGAAATCTAGTTTACACACTAAGAAAAATCCTCTTCTCCATCCAGCAGAAGTGAGCAGCCTGGTTTATTGGTAAATGGCTCAACTTGTGGCTGGTATCACATTCCCTAAGTCTCTAAGTGCCATCTGTGCCAAAGAGGACAAACGAAACAAACTAAACGTTTCGATGCATTGTGCAGGAACATCGAGGATGGGGAGAATGACAGAAAAAAAGGAAGAAATAATAATGGCAGTGTCAAAAATTAAAATATATCCACATCCACAAATCAATTTCTGTACTGTATATCTGTATTCCTTGATTTAGTGCTTTCAATGGCACTGTTGTTTTCAATTGAGTTCTGACTCTTTCTAATATAAGGCACAATCAGGCAGTCGGGTAACACAGGGTCATATTCAGCCAAATGAATGTAATAATGCAGAACAGACAGTGATACACACACAAACACTTATGCACTGATCAAAAACACTGCACTCACATCAGCCGTGGCATCGGGCACAGAAATTCAACAAAAATCCATTTGGCCCCACAAAAGTCCAAAGTACTCATGCCCTACTGTATCTGTACAAGCACAGCCATCCATACTCTGCTCCAGCCAAGCCACGCTGAAAGCACAGACAATTACTACACTTAATCCAATCAAATGAGATGCTTTTGGGATTAGCAGCATCCGCACATATAATCTCATTTGTGTAAAGAATGGATGAGCAGCTCAGGCCGTGGGTTTAGAGCAGCGGCTGATGGTAATGCTGCTGATATACAGGAAGGCAAAGCGAGGGCTGAGACCGATTGGGAGTCCTTAGGGTCTAAGCTAATGGCTAAAGCTAAACTGGGCAAACATTGGCAGCTAATACACAGATTAACGAGGAAATAGGTGATTAGTACAGATAAAAAGACAAACTGGAGCTGGACTAAGTGATGTAAGCAAAAATAAATACAAATAAAATATGAAATGCAATAAAATAAACCAAAACAATGAGAGTAATTAAATAACTCAGCTGGAAAATACTCCTAACATCAGATTATCAGACAAGTAGCTAAAATAATTAATAATCAAAATATATATTACACACTTCAGTATGTTTTTAAATTCTTGAAAAGTCACATAAATGTCTATAAAGCATATTTTTTATGTGTTTTTTTTAAGCCGCTCATCATTTTATTTGACAGAATAAAATGCTAAATAAACACTGGATATATAATTCTAAATAGAGTGCATATGAACAAAGAGAATACACAAGACAGGTCACTCGTATCTTTTGAAAGGGGAAAAGTGTAACGGTCAATATGGTAAATAAAGTCCGCCTTCTAGTACAGGAGCCAATCATCGATCACTATATGGCAAAAAAAGCCCGCTTTCTAGTACAAGAGTTAATCATCTCGATTGCTTTACGACGAATAAAGCCCACCTTCTAGTACAGGAGCTAATCATTGATCGCTATAGAATGACGATACTCCAGGGGAGGGGCTTGGACCAGGCATGAGTTTCTGCAGATTTTGTGTGATTTGGACGTTTAGAAATGAAACTAAAGAGAAATATGTTGTTTAATATCATTGATGATTCCTAACATGAAATTCAATGGTAAGCTTGGCAAGAAGTTTTGGAAAATTTGATGTTTCCCCAATTAAACAAAATGCCCGAACATACTGCCTGAGAGAAGTTTCAAAGATGGCTGCAGAGTGAAATGACTTGCCTTAAAGGGACTTTGATATAAATTGCAAACTGTTGAACTGATAAAAAGCTGAATAAAATAAAAATTTAATTAAGTTAAATCCAGTTAAAAACAAATCCCTTCAGGTGATAGTTGGCTATCCATGCTTTTGTGTTCTGGTTCAATCTGGTCGATCAGCTGGCTAATGCCGAGTTCAGACTGCAAGATTTTCAGAGTAGTGGCGTCTCAGATGTTTTCACACTGCATGACTATCTGAGCTAGCGTTCCATCGCTGATGTGTTTACACTGCAATATGGATCGCCAACAGGGAGTTTCACACTGAATGAATTTGCAATAGGAAGAATCACAGACAACTTTGTCTCGGTCTACAAACTACGTCTTGCAAACACACATGCAAGAAACGACCTGGCAACAACATGAGGTGATGTAGTATATCTTTAGTTATTAACTACATAATGAGAAAGAAGCCTTTAGTAGGGTAGAAATGTACTTCTTTTGCTCACCTGGGTTTTGAAGGGAATTAGCCATTTCTCTTCAACTTTTTTCTTTTTCGATCCAGTTGTGGTATTGCTCATATGACACATCAAACAGACACAGGTGCTGCTGTCAAATTTACACAAGTTTTTCCTCCATTTCTTGGGTCCAAATGGACCGAAAAGAAGCGATATGAACTTCTCCCCCAACCTCCTGCTGGCCTACAGATACCCATACTAGTGGATGCTTCTCTCTCATTGGCTGTAGGTAACCGCCAATGGTATTTTCAATCAGAACACATTTCACAGGGCATGATTTGAATCGCTGACAGCTCCAGATATTTAGCATGCCAAATATCTCACGGGTGTCGACCACTCATTGACAATTCTCTCAGATTATGTCTTTGATAGTTCACACTGTGTGATTGTTACTTACGTAAAAGAGCACCGATTTAACTGTGATTTCAGCCATGTGTCGGCAATTTTTTTTTAAACTGTCCGAGAGGCAAAATCTCGGCTAAAATCATGCAGTCTGAACTCAACATATGAGTAACCTGGTTATAGCTGGCTAGCCATGGTCTAAAACAGAAATGCCCAAACTAGAGCCCGCAGGCCATCTGAGAAGAGAGAGAGAATGGTGGGGATGGTTTAGAGATTGCCATTTCAAATTTAATGTAACCTTTAATTTATTTGCTTTATGGTTAAGCTAGAAAAAAAAAACGAACTGAAATTAAACATTTCTATTTCAAATTAAGTTTAAAATGTACATACGGTCACACGGCGATAATTCAATGTAATGTATTTTAAAATATTAGGAAATACATTAGGAAATTACATGGCAACTTTAATGTAAAATAGTTTGTTATATTTATCTTCAGCCCACGGCTATCAATGATATTTGGTTTTTGGCCCTTCATACGATAAAGTTTAGGCACCACTGGTCTAAATGGAGAGGGAAACTTGCACAAAATATAAAACATCATTTAAAATATAGTACTAAATGGGTTTATTTAATAAACAAAAACATCTGAAAATAAAAGAACTAAATACAAAAGTTTAATAGGACCAAAAAAAAAAAGACAAACATTCGAGGGTGAAGAGCATCCAAACACTTCAATCTGGGTGCCATCTGGAGAGCAGTCCATCATGACTGCTGTTTGCTCTGGGAAACAAAAGCTTTGTAATTGTTTATTGAACACTGAGCTTCCGATCAATGTATTTTCATCCTGCCTAGAAAACCGGACTTCTCTATAAGCTATAATTTGCATTTAGTCTAACAGCAGACTCCTATCTCAAAATACCTCAATTAATGTCCACTTTAAGAAAAACGAGTAAACAGCTAGATCTAAAACTTGTCATTTCTAGTAGCGTCACCAAAACTGTTCTTGTCCTGCAAATTGCGCATGTAACCGTAAGTGTATCAAATTTACGGTGAAATAAAGTGCAGCAAAAACTTTCTGAACCGGAAATTTGCATAGAAATGAGCAAAAGCCGAAGAGCAGGGCACAGCTGCAGTCTGTTTAAAGTAAGGGATATTTATGGGATAAGGGAAGGAGAAGATGCATGAAGGAGCATCTCGGAGAAAGAGGCAGATGACAGATTGGACTGCAAAGCTCTGTCGGTTTTCACTGACAAGAGAGGCATGTCAAAAGTGACCTCAATAACCAGTCTGCCACACACACACGCACGCACACAACGACTTTTAAAGCACACACATGCACCCTTCACACGTCATTCTTCACTGTGCAGCAAATTATGCAGCACGGACATGAGGAAATGCAAAATCTCACATTTACATATGGTGTTATACCATAGGAATTAGAACGCTGCATGCAAACACATGCAAACACATTTATACTGAGACTCAACTGCCACTTTCAGTAGCTTATGGATCTAAAATTACATTTGAAATGGTTCAGAAACAAGTTTTCAGTGTCTCTAATAACATTCAGTCTTGGAAAGTCATTGAAATTTTGACAATGAATCTCAATGTGGCTACAAGCAGCAGCAATAAGATTTCAAGCAATTTAAGGCCAATAGGTGTTACTGTAAAATTGTATTGTTTATCCTTTAGTAAATCTGTAACTAGTTCAAAGTGAGTCAGAGAAAAATACCAATTTAGGCCAATTGAAAAAGAAAATCAGGATTTTCCACCAGTCGTAGTGTGACCGGTTGGTTTAAATTAAACACTGTCATCCTAACATCCAGCTAATGCATATTGTATGCACTCCAAGTTTGGCAAAGCATTCAGTTTCAGAGTGATGGAGAGTTTTGTAAAAGTAAAAGTGTCCCTAGCCACAAACCTGAATTAAAATGTCAACTTTTTAGATTACTTTTGATGTATAGACTACAGAGTATCTGATTATGCCAATTTGGTTCAGACTTGGTGAAAAAACAAGGACTATGGTTCTCCAAAATTTTTGTTTTTAAAAATGCAGAATACCCAAAAAGTATCCATTGAGGGGTTTGTGTCAAGGACTCCAACTATACAAAACACTTCATTATGTGGCCAGCTGTTTAGGAGTTATGAGCAATTGTGCGTTTTGGGCCACTGTAGCACCACCGTCAGGCTGATTGGGGCCGAGTCTTGGTGAATTGGTAGACGGAGATGGCACTACCAGCTATGTAATGTAATGTAACAATGTAATGTGTATTTATTTAGCACATTATATACGAGAAGCACTATGGGACTTTTAACCACGTTTTTTTGACTACAGGGAGTTTAATGTCTTATCCGAAAGACTGCACTCACTGACAGTATAGCGTCCCTTCACTATACTGGGGCATTAGGACTCACACAGACCGCAGGTTGAGCGCCTCCTGCTGGCCTTACTAACACCACTTTTAACAGCAACCTAGTTTTCCCATGTGCTCTCCCATCCTGGTACTGACCAGGCTCAGCCCTGCTTAGCTTCGGTGAGTAACCGGTTTTGGGCTGCAGGGTGATATGGCTGAGATTTACTAGCAATGTTTCAAGTCTCTACGACTTACATTTTGGTCTGAACGAGCCGTTTAAGCCCAAAAAAGTGGATTTTTCTAACAGTTACAATATGGTTTCACAACTACGCTTGAACTCCTAATAATAATACATGTAAGCTTTAAGCTCAAAAATGGTATAAACAGAGGTCAAAGCCAGTTGCAAATGGGCAGGTCAGCTCCGAGTGGGTGTTACTTGAGTTCCAAGTGGGATGAACAAACCTCCTGAAGATTTCTTAGTGTCTTGTAGATGGCATGCAGTCCAACCTATTGTGTTTTATTATTATCACCTACACCTACCCCAACCCTAAACCCAAACTTACAGTAACCTGTTGCGTTTTATTAACATCTATACCTACCACAATCTTAAACCAACTTACTGTGGCGTAAGTCCTTTCCACATGGAAGACTTGATACTTGGTAAATAGTCTTTGACAAGCATTTGTCTGAATGGGTCATTTCTGTTTAGTGATGGTCATGGTGTAAATATCCCACACTTCAGCTTTAACGAAGAATGAGAAGAAAAGGTGTTGTTGTTTACCTCTCGTTGTCCACTGGTCTGAAGCCTGGCAGGATGTGTCTGAAACTGCTGTTCCTATCCAGTTTAGGCTGACTCTTAGTCCGCTTGATTGAGCCTTTTAACCTCCGACTCAAAAAACCCTGATAATGAAAAGAGACAGAGTAAGAGAGAGATATTATAATCGTCATCTTCTACCGTTATTTTGTACATTCAATCACTGGTTAATTCTCCTACATTACACACCCTTTTTTCCCTTGAAAGCACCTGTCACATTTTTGTGGCTCAAGACTCAACTTCCTTTAGGCAGCAGTTACCATGGAGACAGCAGGTTGGCATCAAGGGCACAGAAAGGAAAGGGAGGAATAAAGTGAGAAAAAGAAAGAATGAGATAGAAAAGGATCATAAGAACCAAGGACAAAGTACAATCCTCACTGTAAAACTGCTATAATACAAATAAGAAACTGGCAATGTGAAAACCAGAGAGTGACAACCCAACAGAAAGAGAGAAAACCAGGAGAAAATGTGTGAAAAGGGTTTGAAGATGGAAAGAGAGGCGAGACACAAGAAATAAGAAGTTTCTGACAAGAAAGTGTTGGTAAACAAACAACCCCCCCCCCTTACCAATTAACACATCTGCATATTCTACGTAATTAAAGCACCCTGCTGATTACTATTCACAATATATGCAAATGAGAACACGCAGACATCTCTTAATCACAGAGCAATCAGTCAGAGAACGGCAGCCTACAGTTTGCAAGCACCAAAAGAAAGAGAAAATCAAATCAGAAGGAGACTGAGAGAGACAACGACAAGCAGACATCTGAATAATAAACAATCTCCCTGTCCAAACACTACAGGAATTAGTAAAAATACTGCAGCAGATCTGGAAATGTTGTCAAGCCACTGTTTGTGTTATGAAAGGTGACAGAGGGTAAATAGCAGGGCTGCAACCATACAAACTGAAAGTTTTATTAGTTGAGTTAAGGACTTCATATTGCCAGGTTATAACAGCAAGAACCTGCAATTGAGTCAAAAGGGAATTGGTGATTGGTTTGACAGATATTTTCTAACCTAATTAAAATTCACTTATGACTCCAAATTATATGATAAATAACAATTTTTATATTTTTTCGTCCGTCATAGAATTGTCTTCTGCTTATTAAAACTGATTACACTCACTTTTACACCTACCTAACTTTAAATAGTAACAGTTCTTCACTCCAGTAATCTACAAATATTAATTAGGTATCCTTGGAAAGAAGTCACTTTGAGCTTTACTATGGAACATCTAGAAAGTTTCATGCAAAAAATAAAATAAAATGTTATACATTATGAAGTAACGAGAAAGAAAAACTCTACTATGTTCAATATTTGTTTTTCCATAAACAAACACAGGAAAACTTTAATGTCATAGCCTAAAAAATATGCTTTGAAGGTCAAGTGTCTCATGAGGTTATATTTTAAATTTGATGAAGATACTATGCAAAATAAGATTTCTGTAAAACGTTATCCGAGACTTTAGATGTGTCCCAAATCGCATACTAATGCACTATTCTACGCCATTTTGTAGTATAAGTAGTGCGTTCACATTAAAAAATCTAAAAATAATAAGTGCACTTTAATTACCCGGATTATGCTCTTTTTCAACTGGTAAAAAGAAGGGTGGAATGATGGACACTTCACACACTTCATGACTGCAGCTTTGCTCATGTAGTGGAAGGGGCGGAGCTAATGGGCACAGGTTGGATTACATTATTTTGAACTGTAAAAGCCGAATTCTCCTATTATACTGCTAAACTGATTATAGCGCCTCCCGATGGTGACTGTTGTTATAATCATGGCAGGTTTTTTGGTAGTTTGGTCATTTATTTGACTATTTGATTTGGAAACCGTCAAAAATCATCAGGAAAACGATATGAATTTCCGCTTAGTAAAAAAAAAACACTAGTGTTCCATTTGGGACGACACTACACATATATGTATACACATATATATATTATGCTATTGAGTGTGTAAGTGCATAAGTACATCGTGCATGAGTGCATAGTGTATGGTGTGGCATTTTGGGAATAAGCTTGTATCGGTGTATATCGGAGGCACTAGGCATGGGTTTTTGACGGTATGATAACCTTGATTAAAAATATCACAGTTTTACTGTTTGATGGTATTGCGATTACAGCTCTAAAATAAATTCGTTTTTAAATGTCTGGGTAAAAACAAGGTTTCTGCAGGTTTCATCATGTCAAATTTAAGACTTTAAGACCTTTTTAAGACCATTATCAAAGAAATTTCATACTATCACAGGGCAAAATGCTAATAATTTTCTGTAATAAAGTGGTTTTGTTTTTACTTGCGCAATTAAAATTAAAATTCAGTTATTTCTTAGCCACATATTTTAAATAATGCGTCAAAACAAGCAAACTCTAGTATTTTTATTAGCACAACCTTTCTTTAAAAAAAAGACAAGTTTTAAAAGTTATAACAAACTAAATTTATGCACAACATAAATAAAAAAAATTTTAAATGTAATTTTGTTTCCTAATGTTCAATAAAATATTTTCAGAATTCTGAGGTCTAAATCAAGGTTAATATTTATTTTGAGGGTAACTACACCTTTAATTTCTAGACCATTTTAAAATGCTACATAAAAAAACTGTTCAATAAAATAATTTCAGAATTCTGATGTCTAAATCAAGGTTAATATTTATTTTGAGGGTAACTACACCTTTAATTTCAAGACTATTTTAAAATGCTATATAAAAAAACTGTAATTTTTTGGTGTTATTTATTTAAACAACACTCACAATGAGATACTAATCTAAAAGTCTTCTGAAAATCAAACCAAAACAGAATATTTTTTACAAATGCAATGTAGCATGAACAATATTAAATTAAAGACAATCAGAAAGTCTCAAAGTTTTAAAAGCTATAATAAACAACATTTATGCATAACATAATTTTATGCATAAAACATGAAAACATGGAGAACTTTTAAACAAATGTTATTGTAAGGATGTAAGGAAGAAAATTAAACCATAATGCTAAATTAATTTGTTAAACATTTTTTTTTTATTTTTGGATAGATTTGTTGATTTTACTGAATGACTATAGCTTTACATGGACACTTAGTGAAAATTATGACTTGTTTAAAAGTATTTAAGATCCATAACAGCATATTTCAGTGAATTTATTTAAGGTCTTAAATTTAGTTTTTAAAAGTTAAGACATTAAGATCGCGTGGACACCCTGAAAAAAAAGATTTTTTAACCTTGTGAACACAAAATATTTTATTTTGAAAACCATTTCAAATATTTTGGAGCAGTAAACATGTCAGGCTGCTCTCTTCATTAGTTTCAAAAACACAGATTTCTTTACAATTTAAAATAGCATCTTTGGATACTGTTTTTTGTCTGCTGGCGATACAGTTTTCTACAAAAGCTGAAAAAAAAAAAATAATAAAAATCTTACACATACCTTACGAACGGTATAGCAAAAAATGTTGCCAGTTTTAAAACCTTGACTTTTCCAAATTGTGGTATACCTTCAAAACGGTTATGCCTAGTAGGCAGCAAAAACAGTACCACTGACAGAACTCCAGCCTGCACATACCCCCAAAATATTTGAGTTTCTCTGTTATGTTAAACACAAAGAAGAAATTTTGAAGAAACCATTGAAATCCATACTATCGAGAATAAAAATACTGTAGAAGACAATTGCTACCAGGTCTTCTTTTTTTTCTCTCTTTATTTACAATTTTATAAAACATCCTTATACAATCTTATTAAACAAATTGTAGTGTACACATTTCTGTAACGTTCTTATAATGTGAGTGTGCAACATGCAATGCAACATCTGGCTAATATTTTCACAGTGTCATTAAACTTCATAAAGCATGTCAGTCAAACAGCTTTCAACTGCAACATAACACAGTCATGTAGATTAAACCAATATTCTTTGTTAAGCATCAGATTTAAGTTTTAATTGATCGTAAGTGAAATCTTATGCATGATAAAAGAAAAGCTATTTTTAAATAACTATATGAGAACGTCATGTGATCACAGAAATGTCATGTTTAGAATACAAATGTTAATGTATTTGGTGTGGATGCCAAAACAGTTATATAATCATGCCTGTTGGTGCAGTAAAGCCTTTATCTCTTTTATTTTGTATCATATTTTGCACACGACGCAGAGCATTTGTACACAGATATGGAAAATCTGATTTAATGTTGTTGCAGCTCTAGTAAATAATTGAGTGGTGGTGTGCAATTTCATGCCCTGTTAATAGGCAACTATCGAGCAGGTCTGTCAAACAGGTCATGGATGTTGACAGTCAATATCCAGAGGCGGATCATGGTCCCACGAGGTCTTCACGCAAGATTTCTGCAGGATCTCATCATCCTTATTTCTGCATTAAACCACAAAACAAAAATTCTCTACCAGTTTTTCATTTTGTGAAAGCACCCGAGAAAGCTGGGTTAAGTATATCTGCCAGAAATTAAATGAAGCCAATATCAATTATAGGCTGCCAGGAGGGAATCAATGGGAAAGGACTGGAAATGTATTTAATACATTTAACAATGTTTGCTATTAAACTAGATGTTATTTTATTTAGCCATTATAAAATTAAATAATAGCTAAATCAAATAACATTTTCTAGTTGAACAAATTATGTCTGCCGGGTACAGACTGAATCGCCATTATATCGTCAAATACAGGTTGACACAATAAACCTGAGGCTACTGAGTAACTATATTGATCAAAAGAGATAAGCGAGGGGGAGTGATTGGGGGGTTGCTGATAGACTAAAAGCATCCACTCTGGAAAACCACCATCTGCCTTACCATCCTCTTTAAATGAACTATGTTGTGCACATGAAACGTAACATGTAAATAACATACGAAATTGAATGGGAGAATGGCCAATCATCAGCTGAGGTGTGAAGTGCACAAATAGGTTTTACCATTTTTAATGCTACTTACAGTTTTTTCCAACAGCTTACACACGTTTTCTACACACCATTCTCAAAACTGCACTCCTTCAAAATGTAACACTGCATTCAAAATGCCATAAACACTTGTCAAAATAAAGCATTTGCATCAAATGGCAAACATTTCTTTTATAATAGTAAATTTCTGGGTACACCATGTCAACACTGTTGTTCTAAAGGTGCTTTCACACCTAGACTTTTGTTTCGAAACCTGGCGCATTTCCCTAGTTAGCGGGGTTCGTTTGGCATATGTGAATCAAGCAATCGCGCTCCGATCCGCGTCAAAACAATCGGTCCGAGATCGCTTGAATGACGTGGTGACAGCTCAATTGAAACAAACTCTGGAGCGGACCGATTGTAGTGAGAAAGCAAAACGATCCGAGCCCGGCTATATCACAGTGTATATATACAGCTATATGAAGAGAGACTTATGAGTAGGGTGGGATGTCATTCCTACCGGTAAATGTGCGTTTCATGTCAAATACGAAAGCGAAAGCATGCTAACTATTAACGAGAGCCGTTTATTCATTAGGTAAACTGACCAAACTGCAGTCTTGGTTTAGCGGTTATTGCTCTCTATAATGTAAAGCCTATAATGCATAATTCTAGCCAAGGGAGAGTCTTACCTCTGATTTATACTTGGTGACGATGTCTGTGGGTGTCACCATTCTAAATTAAAGCGCAGCTTTTCGCTTATAATGTCTTATTGCTCTTTGCCATAAATTTAAATAAGGATGCATGACAGCTGAGCGGGACTCTGCAAAAAAAACGTGAAACTCTGACCAATGTAAGGAGAGTTAACTCACATGTGACTTGTTTTAGCTCTTTTGGTCCGTTTAGAAACTTTGCCATGTGAAAGCGAACCGCACCAAGAACAAAGTGCAACATTGTAACAATTTTAATCCATGTTTCGGAACAAAACAGGTATGAAAGCACCCTAAATCTAAAGCCTTAGACTCTTTCATGGGCTTATATCTATATACAATGTTTACTACAGTGAAAATAAGCTGCTGATGGGAGTGACAAGTACACTGTAAACACCAATCACATGACGAAAACAGAAAATATTCATTAGGCCAAAGATTACTGTTAGATACAGTAGCATACAACAAAACCATAAAAATACTGCATGTAAAAAAAAAACACACACGTAAAGTAAAAGTATATTCTCCAGAATACAGTAAAAACAGAGTGTGGGGTCTCAGGTGGGAAAAGTGTTAATTGCCTGCAGAAGCATCATGCGGGCATAGGGTTGGCCATCATACGCTTTACAGAGCCAGGCTGGGAATAATTTCTCTATTCTTTTCTAGAGGAATGGAGAATTTGGGATTTAGAAAAGGCGAATATGCGGTAGGTACAAAATTACTTTATTAATTGGCCCAGAACAGCCCAGTGTTTCATCACCTTTGACATATTTAGGCCTGTACAACAGTAAAGCAGTGACTGGATAGTGATTAGTGATTAGTAATTGATTCCACATTTGAGGAGTGTGTGCGTGTGTGCGTGTGAATAAGTATAGCATTTTGATTGGTTGTGTTTAGAAAAGGAAAGCAAGTCACGTCCTGTTAGATATTTGTGTTTTAGGTAGAGCATTGTGTGTAGGTGTTTTGAAAAAAGTGCTTTGTGCAGTTGAAAACCGAGTTCAAGGCTGAGAACTAGCTTCTGGTTTTAGAGATTTGCTGTGTAAATTATTCTAAATGATTTGAGTGGATGAGTTAATGAATGGGCGCTAATTCAAGCGTGGAGTTTGCATGTTCTCCCCATGTTCGTGTGGGTTTCCTCCGGGTGCACCGGTTTCCCCCACAGACCAAAAACATGCGGTATATTTGAATTGAACAAGCTAAATTGGCCATAGTGTATGTGTTTGAATTCAGGAGTTTATGGGTGTTTCCCAGTGTTGGGTTGCGGCTGGCAGGGTATTCGCTGCATAAAACATGTGCTGGATAATTTCTGGATAAGTTGGCGGTTCATTCCACTGTGGAGACCCCTGATTGATAAAAGGACTAAGCCAATGAAGATTTTCATATTTATTTATTCATGACACGTCACAAAACAAGCTTATCTCAAACTTGTATGATTAACTTTATCAAAAATGTCCAGAAAAAAATAAAGATATATAAATGATGTATAGCTAAGGCCCATTGTTAGGCTAGATTTGTTCTAAATTCATTTTAACCCATGACTTCTCAGGGCTTACCGCTTTTATAAAGCATTCATTCAACATAAAGTTTAACTAATGTGTTCACAAAGACAGCATATTTATAATATACACATTTGAAATTATTTGATAAATTTAGCAACGGGGCCCCTGCCTCAAAGCAATACTTGACAGCCTATACCCCTTGAATGTTTGCTATTTATTTGTTTATGTAATTATTTCAATTCAACCACTTGAGTTGTTAGACCTGAACATTAAATGTTCTCAGAAATGAGGATAAAATTATTAGATTAAAGCAGGACATGCAGAACAGGGGCGAAAAATCCCCTGAATTGAAAGGGTACAGTACCATTGCCAACCAGCGGGGGGTGCAGGGGGATTGTAATGACTTTCCTAATTGCTTACAAAGACTGACATAATGATCCAGTTGTGTCTTCCATGGGTTCACCCAAAACAATGACATCTAAGGCTTCCATTCCAGTGTCAAACATGTTCAGACACGTACCGCACAAAGAATAATTAAGACATCTGAGTATTCCTTTCCATTCTACTGTGGAGATTTTTGACTTCACAGGAGATATTTGCAAACTACGCACTAGGCTAGACGAATAATTGGGCCTGAATCTGCAGAGGCTCAGAGGTCAAGTAGCCCTCGACACCTCAGAGATCTCATTTAAATGTAATTACATCTGCATGCAGTAAATGATAAGCAGCAAACACATAAAAGCCCATGTGGCTGCTTTGTAAGACTGCATTTCAAATGGAGAGTTAAAAAGAACTACCGAATACCACCTGCTGTTGATTGCTAATGATTCACTTCCTGCAAACGGCACATAATGTGAGCCTCAATTTGAAACGATTGCTAACAGACTGCTTTTCAATCATGTGCTTTCCCCCTCACAATATCATTACAACTTCATACCAATTACAGAGAGAGTATTAAATGCTGTTAAATCTTCTCTGACGATAAAACATTCCCTTTAAACAGAGCCTTTTCGCATTATATGTTGTCTGGAGTTTTAATATCCTGGAGCCTTTAAATAAAGCCTTGATCTAGACCTCAGCTTAATACTTCCAATATTAAACTGGCCTCAATATAAGCCTATGGTCTGAAAATAATTTAAGTCTGGATTTGTGCACAGAATTCTGGCTTTTTAATAAAAAAAAAACAAACATCACAGCTAAAGTTTATAGCCTCAAGTAGGAAATTAGCACTTGACAAAATGTCTTATATATACTTGAGAACATTTAATACTTGAGATCTGAAGTAGCAGTAGCAATAAAGATAAGGTACATGTGAGCACAGTATGTAGTTTCACATCTGGAGTCCAGACTGTGTTTGATCAGATACACACGCTCACTCACTCACTCACACACACACACACACACACACGCACACGCACGCACGCATGCGCACGCACGCGCACGCGCACGCGCACGCACACGCACACGCACACACAGATCTAATACTCACAGTGACTCTGAAGGGTGTTGCAGCAGCGGCGGCTGTGGGCTCCATTGTGGGTGGGACTTTGTCAGGGGCGGAGCCTGGTATGCTACGTCTCCGCCCTGTTCTCTCAGGTGGAGAGTCTGTGAGACAGAGAGAGATGTCTTATTTACTACGAAACATCTTGTTACACGTCAAACCCTTCAACCCTGCTTATTTGTTTACATTATTTATACATACATATATATATATATATATATATATATATATATATATATATATATATATATATATATATATATTTATTTATTTATTTTATCTTTGTCGATCGTGCTACCCACTGCCCCAACTCCTTATATTTTAAAGTGTCATTTATTGCTGTCAGTAACTAAATAATAATAAACAAACAAAATGGACTATTGTTATCTTTAGACTATTAAAAATAATTGAATAATTTTACACTGAAAACAAATGACAGAACAAGGAATAAACAAATACATAAAAATAACAATACATTTAAAAAAGTATTTGTCTAATGTAAATCCAAGCATTATATTAGCTAAGTATTTGCCTTTTAAAGAGAACAAATGTAGTCAAAGGCTGCTGAACCACTGTCTCAAATGCACTTTTGATCAACTATATTATGAACTTGTTTGGTATTCCATTTTGTATACATATATTTTCTCTTTGGAGTAAAAATGTGTAGGCCAGCGATTCCCAACCTTTTCTTGCCTGAGATGACCTTTCCCCCTGGAAAACATTGTAAGGGCCCCCTCCACATTTAATGATATTATCGCTTATATAAGTTTGCAGTAAGGATGACAAAAAAAGGTTGTTTTCAAACAAACTTTATGTTTATTACTATATCTAGATATGTTAATGCACAAGCAAAACATCAGTAGGCCTTTTTCAAGGTTCATACACATTTTTACTACTAAAATTCCATGACTTTTCCAAAAGTTTCAAGTAAATTTTCATGACCTATTATTTCATGCAATGTCTACATATGTGTGGTAAAAAAAAAACAATGAATGTTCAACTTTATTACAGCATATCATAAAACACGCAACAACCTATTGAGTTGATTTAGATAATGCTTACACGACACTAATAATGTGAGAGTATGTAATTGGCCAAGGACAGAACAGAAGTAAATAACCTATATTCGACTATACAGATATCTGTTTTCCATGACTTTTCCAAAACTTTGTGGGTTTTTCTGTTTTTTCAAAACTTTTCCAGGCCTTCCATGACCATATGAATCCTGCCACTTGCATTGGGTGCACCTTGTGGTATGGGGATGAGTCTGCAAATGTCTTATTAATTTGCATAGCCTCATGCATTCTCTAGCAAGAACTTTGACGCAGATAATGCACTGTGGCTGGGTCAGGGACTTTGTTTTTAAAAAATGGAATAAAACAATCTTGTTATTTCCTGCATTAGGTGGTTTCAGTATTGCTAGTGCTGTGACCCGAAATGTTTGGAGCTTCCTCACCTGGGTCCAGCATGCTTGGGTCATTGCTATTGCTAAATTTGTAATTTGTCTTCCACAAAAAGCTGCTGATTCACCTTCAGCAGCTTATTGGGGAAGACAAATTACAAATTTGTCCATTTTTTGGTCAGCTAGGGTATAAAATGAACTAAGGCACCATGGTCATTCTCCTAATTGTCCAGTGCTAACATTTTTTTTAAATATGACGCGACACCCCACAGAGCTCGCTGAGGCCCCCTTGTGGGCCCGGACCCGCCTGCTGAGAACCACTGGTGTAGGCTATATTTCATACAAAGCATAAAGCTGATTGGTCAGTTCTTATCACATAACTCGAGTGTACGTCATTCCCAATATGCACGCAAGAAAAGAAATAATCTTGAACACGCTAAGGACGTGACATGTGAATAGCCCTTAGTTACCAGCCTTGGCCAAAGTTAATCCAGTGTGTGTGTGTATTAGCCTTTGAGAAGCCTTTACGATTAATTAAGAGTTTAATAGTGAAATTGGATAATCTTTGCTTCCCTACATCATATGTGAGATGTGGCACAAGTAAATAAAAAAAAAGCTTATGTTGCAAGACAAATTTGTTTATTTGGCAAATTTCACACAAACTTTTTTCCCCAATAAGCTTCATATCAGCCAAGGATAAACCCACAAGTACATATGGCAGCATCTTGTCCAAGTGGATGTAGATTGTGAAACTCAGTAACAGTGTGTAATTAAATACCACAGAAGCACCAGCACATGCACTCACTGAGTAATCTGTCACAGTCATAATGTAAAATGTGTGTCATAGACCTCCTTATCTCTTCATAAAGTCATCAAAACCTTTACATCATTATGCCTACATTGTGCAAATAACCTAAACCTCCTGACTGCACTTTACTGGCCTTCAGGAGAACACTGGTGTTCACATTGCTGGAGAAAAATGAAGCCTCGCTGACTGCTTCATTCAATCAGTGGCAGCACAGGAACAGAGATCTAGAAAGAGATTACGTTAAGTGTTTCACTCTGATCTCCCTACAACACACTGATCCTACCACAAGACACTGCCTGAGCAAAGTCTTCAGTCACAACTTATTTTACCACGCACTCGTGCACACACACACACACACACACACACTGGCGGAAGAACAGGAGTATGAATTCTTTTCAAGCATCGTTTCACCCAATTTCCCAAATTTCTACCATCTGGTGAGCTGTGTGGACAGGGAAATAACATGGACATAAACCGTACTGCAGGTTAACATTTAGAGGGAAAGTACTGTATCTGCTGTTCCAAATGAGAACGGTGGGAAATGATATGGGCGATATTAGAAAAATTCTTTATGAGTATTTTTAGTTCACGGTAATGATATTCATCACAATAGAGTTATTTATACATTTATTTTTTAAGAAAATCCAAAACAGAAATCTGATATATGGCAAAATATGTAAATTACATAAGACAAACAAGTTCATGCTATGTTTTCACATAAAAATAATTTCATTTATTTAAAAGTTAGCACTTTCTCCTCACGGCTGGAGGGTCGCTGGTTCAAGTCCTGGCTGGGCCAGAAGGCAATTCTGTGTTTGCTTGTTCTCCTCATGTCTATGCTATGTACTGTAGGTGATTTAGGTTAACTAAATTGGCCATAGTGAATGAATTGGTGTTTTGGCTGGAATGGCATCCGCTGTATAAAACATATGCCAGATTGACTGACGGTTCATTCCGCTGTGGCACCCCGTGATAAATCAGGAACTAAGCCGAAGGATAGTGATTGAGCTTTTTACAAAGATACAAAAATTATTCAAGAATTCACACTTAGTTGATGATTGATAAGGTAAATGTGTGTTTGGCATGCTGTCCAAGGAGAGAGAGCCCTGAGCTTAGAGGATCGTCAAGCAAGGGGCTCCCTTCCGTTTAGGAGGGAGAGAGGGGAGTCTAAGCTCAGGTAGGAAAGAGGGGAAGGAGTCAAGGTGGATGGGGGATTCTTCAAGACAAAGATGGCTAAGGTAAGGAAATCCGGCTATTTATGTGTGTTTGGATTCATCTGGTATATTGTGTGATTGTTAATGCGAGATCAGCCCTGGTCAATCATAAGCAAGTGATCCTCTCGAAATTTGTTTCTAAAAACTTCACCTAAATAAAAGACAGATGATGATTTTGCCACTGCAATGTGAAATTGTGCAATGGAGGCAAGGATTGTTGAGCTTTGGCAGCAACAATTCTGCCTTTACAATGTTTTCTGATGACAAGACAGTCAATTCAAAACATGCCGCCTTGGTAGCCACTGTTTATTTACACTCTTGCTTCTGGAAGTCAGTTGCTAGTTCTGACTTCAAGTACAGCAAGTACATCCTATTAAAGAGGGAAAACAATGCACAGGATGCATCTCGGAGTCTGACAGTTGTTGTCCACAACACAAAAATTATTTAAAAATGTCAACATGTCTGCAGTACACTCATTTGAATGCTTAACATGTCTCAAATATTCTTATTTTTCAGTGATTCTACATAAAATGTACATAAACCTTTAGTAGAACAGAAATCTCCCATCAGTGTTCTTTATTGAACCCTGTTGCACCATTATTTCACAGTATGTTCAGATTTTACATTACACGCAGTTATTACATCATGAATTGCTACAAACCCTCAATGCTAGCATTTACTAGCAATGTAAACATACATTTGCCTGCAATGGTCTATAAATCATTAAAATTGCTTACATTATCATTTATGAATGTTGCTGTGTCTATTTTGTTCGCAGAACTATGATCAACGATGGCATACTATAATATGTCAATAATATTTAGTCACCAACAAACATTTAACCCATTATAGGGAACTCATTGAAATACTCAGAAACTCTAAAAGTGTTACTGAGGGTTATTAGAATACATTTATGACTTAAAATAAATATAAAACAAATCAAATACAAATAAAAATTAACTTAAATTAAATATAAAATAGTAATGATTGTCAATGAAGTTACCATACTCTATATGGTTCCTCGCCCAATAAATAGTTAAGAGCAATAATGTTCTAATGAACCGATGGCATCTTGTTTCCCTTATAAACAATGGCGTGATGATTGTACTCCTGTAGTCATCCCTGAAGGTCACAACATACTGTACAAAAACACTGACGTTACCCAGAGTGCCTGGTTACCCTAGTACACATGACCACATCTTTTCCCTTAATATGATTGAAAAAGCAGCAAGTGGAAGTGAAAGGTCTCACATTATCCCCCTAAAAACCCTTCCAGTGACCGATTAGTAACCTTCAATCAAGTCAAGCATTTTCCATCAAGCCCAGTGGCGATGTGTAATGAGGATTGAACAGCGAGGAGCAGTGTTGTTAGATCCGGGAGAGATGTCTTCACTTTCTCTCAGTGTGTGAGTGTCTGCTTGTTAAAGATATAAGTTGTGAAGGAGCGCAGCTGTGAGAGCGAGTGTGTGCTCATATGCAGAAACTGTCCTTCTGGCTGCTATTTGTGTGGCTCTAGATGAATGTGAAGCTTCATTTAGTCCATCTTGGCTCAGAAGAAAATAGTTCTACAAGTGTCGAGCACCTGTATACTCAGGTACTCAAGTAGGTGCACAAACGAATATGCAATATGGGTTTATAACAGAAACTGCAGATGTCAGATGACTTTGGTTTAGGATTGATTAGATTGACACATGTGAAATCAACTTGTGCTACTATTTGCTATCAGCAAATTAAGGAATTCATAAAATCCTCTGAAGTTCAAGCATTGGTTTCATGTGCAATTAAAAATGTAAAAATCATGGCATCTTTTTTGCTGGTTCATGAGAAAACAATGATCTACATGACAACATTTTTATTTCAAATTGGGAAGTAATGGAATCAGTAGTTGATTAAACAAAACCAAAAATGAGTAAAAACACAGAACTAAAAACTAAATCCATATCCATATCTATAATATTACAATGCTTCCCACAGGTTTGAAATATACGTGCGGTGGTAGTGGGATTGACACATCCTTTTCCCATGACACATAAATGGTTAAATACATGTGACACAAAATATTATGTGATTTTTAACAATACTTTTATTTATTATTAAGTTCAGGTTGTTGTTATTATTAAGTTCAGTTCAAATGTTTATTGGCATGACATTTAGTGCAGTATTGCCAAAGCATTATCGATAGGTGTAAATTACGTAATATATTAACATCATCAAATTAATAACATATACAAATAGGCTATTGATGATTTAGTGTACAACCAAAATAAAACAATCTTTTTCCATTTGGAAAATGACAGTTTGTGTGTGTGTTCTGTTGTTAATATGTTCGCATGTTAAAATAAATCAGTATTTAAAAATTTTAAAATGCAATATTTTATGTGTCAGACACTAAATAGACACGTCAATAATTTATTTTTTAAATTAATTAATATTTTAATATTAATCTGACCAGTTAACTGTTAATATTTGGTATTATAATTCATATAACTATTAATAAAGTATGCACATAAATAATGTATCATTATAAAAAAATGACATAAGATGATTTTGAATGCACATTTTAGAATATATAAATACATTATAGATTTTATTTTGTGTATATAATATAGATTGACCAGTTCTAAAATTATATCCGAAAGTACGAGCAATTTGTGAATAACGTTCTTCTTCTTAATAAAAAAAGTGACATTTTCTTTCAGTGAAAGCCTGTCCTTCGCCACAAGTCATCTTTTTGCGATCACTGAAGTCAAACAGAAGCTCATTTAATTTATCTTTAGATAAAAGGTCAGTGCAGCTGTTTGCTGTTGAATAACTGCTGTTATCTAAACAAAAATTCTCATAACCTCTGAAGAACATTGCAACAAGGCAGGAAGATGTGGCCACCCACACAGAGCAACACCTGCATATGTGCGTCTCTGCCTGAGCTAAACATGTGTTTCCATTAGACCCGGCTGTTCTCACAGACACATGATTGACAGGAACCTTCCCAGTGGACATACAGGACAATCAGCTCACTCCACTGTTCCCAAGCAACCACATCTCAAAGCTGCAGAGAATTCTTTTGCTGTGTCCCAATACGCCTACTTATATTGCCCCCTAAAAGAATGTACTCTTTTTGTGAAGAAATGGTACATAGTTTTGAGTGTGTAACACAAGAGGAGACAAGCTTTGAGACACAATAATTCATCATTAACAGATCTTTCTTGTTTGTTTAGTTACATGCCCTGTCAATCAACTTGTCACATCCTCTACATTTCTGTAAGAATGAATTTCTTGCCATCTGTGGGCCTTTCATAAAGAGAAATAGTCTGTCTGCATAATTATACATTTAAAAGTTAAAGATGCCAAGCGTATAACCTGAAATAAAATACTTTCATCAGGTTAGATATTAAACATCAATCATTCAAACCCCTTTACCTCAACTGTCAGTCTCAGGCATCTGCCATGTTTGTAGTTTTTAATGCTTTTTTACCAGTGTTTATTGTAAGCAGGCTGAGACGTATCACTGGAATACTCTCCTACTGAAACAAGAGCCACTATCAACACACATACACAGGGTCAAAAAACACACTTCCTGAGCTGTGGGCTGGGACACAACGTTTCCAGGTTTTCCTGTGGAGGACATTCCTAAGTTGATCTAACACATACTGTACACATATACTAGCAGCACTGAACAATCTACTCCAAACTTCATCATTGTATCACAACTAATATGACGGTAATATAAATATAAGACATTTATGCCGATGGCTTTAGACAGTGATACTATAGTAAAAACATCCTTAATGTGATGATTTGTGTATGTGGCTTTAAACTAGTTTGATTTGTGGTTTTTAATCAGAGAGTAGAACGCATAAACTGCCTCAGGCATAGCTAATAAATGGTCTTTATGGCATTCAGTTCAAACAAGCAGTGATGTTTCGCCACCTTTACAGTAGATGCATTCAATGATGCATCTCATACGCAACATACTCATTCATTCATTTATTTTATTTTCGGCTTAGTCCCTTTATTAATCTGGGGTCACCACAGCGGAATGAACCGCCAACTTATCCAGCACATGTTACACGCAGTGGATGTCCTTCCAGCAGCAATCTATCACTGGGAAACACCCATACACAATCACACAAATACACTATGGCCAATTTAGCTTACCCAATTCACCTATACAACATGTCTTTGGACTTATGGGAGAAACCAGAGCACCGGAAGAAAATCCACATGAACACGGGTACGCAACATACTGTCATTGCTTATAAGAATGGCATATCAGGTGTGGCAACAGCACAACCGCCAAAAAAATTGGTTGCACTGGGAGGAAAAAGGTCATAAAATGTGACCTTTACAAGCAGTGTGGAGCCCTGATGTGCATACAAAATATTTTTTTCTAAAAGAAGAAAATAAAAGATGACTCTGCATTTATAAAAAATACTTTTTTAGAAATAAAATCAATAATACTTTTAAATAAATAAAATAAATAAATAATACTTTAAGTAAAAAGTTATGTATCTTTGCTAAATAAACATGTATTAATGTCTTCAAAAACTAAAAACTGACAAATAAACAGGAAATGATAAAGTACTGACCCCAAACTTTCGGACGATTGATTTGCAAGTCATTTAATGAATAAGAAATAAATATTAGCAAGTTATAGACTTACTTTACAATACTTGCTTTGAAGAATGGGCATGGGAAGATAACCGGTTTCAAGGTTTACTGCGGTTTGGAAAAGTCAAGGATTTAAAATGGCAAAATGTTCAGTTATACTGTTCCTAAGGTATATGCAAGGTTTTTTATGTGTTTTTTTTTTTAATTTATAAAGAAATCTGTGATTTTGAAACTAATGAAGATAGCAGAAGTCAATGATTTATTTTAATTATTAAGCCTGACATGTTTACTGTTCCAAAATATTATAAATGCTTTTTTAAAAAAACATGTATTTTGTTCAATGGAGGTAAAAGTTTTTTAGTTTTTGTTTTTTTACCCAGACATTTAAAAAGAACTTATTTTAGAGCAGTGATCACAATACTGTGATACTGTGAATTTTTTATCCAAGGTTATCATACCGTTTATAACCTACACCGACTTATACATGCCTATTGAAGAACCAACTCTATGTATAATGCACAGCATGTTTCACTTTTGTTTTATTGGAATGAATAAAATATAATATTATGTTTTAATGTTTAAATCATAACGGTGTATAATTCATCAGTCTCATGATGCATTCCAAATGAGATATATCCACCTTCAAAGAGCAATTTAGAGTGAGAACAATCATGGGCACCATACTGAATAACTGCTTCAAACCAAAGTGCTAATAACTGCCTGCTTCAAAACACCTTTCATTATAAATGAATGCTTATATAATTCTTGATGACACAAAAGTACCCACAACCCCCCCTAACACACAAACACACACACACTGTACATCCTTTCTAAGCTTTCACCCTAAAGGGTAAACCTCAGGCATAGGAAATAATTAACTTATTAACTAGTCTCTGACATAATACTGGCATTTGTTGATGTGCATAGATATATACACTAAATATCGCATACGGAGCCTGAGCATGCATCAAAACCCCCGCCACATTTGTACAGTGCTCCCAGGACAAATGTCATTCAACCGCACTAGTCAAAACTAAAGCCAATGTGAAGATGCTGGACTTTAGCGCTGTGTACAGGTGTAGTAACGAGCAAACAAAGAAAACAAAGCACAGAAGTAGAACATTTCATAAGTAAGATTTAGTTTTTTTACGTTATTGTATGTTACAAACTTTTGTGCCAAACAAGTATTGATGATAATACAGTCTCTTACTGCATTCACGATAAGGTAAAGTAGCACCAACTCGCACTAAATACTAGGCTTTTGCTAGTTTTGTTGAAAAAATACGCAAACAATGTAAATGAAATAAGATGCTGCGGTGCTAGAAACTTGTATTATTGTCGGCTAAGTGAATGAGACTCGAATAGATCAAATTTAACATGGAGAGAGGATAATACATTTCAATGCACACAAACACTCGCTCTTTGACGGCAATGCCCGTGCGATCACTTATTCACCAATGTAGAAAAGTTATGTAAAATTATAATTCTCATAACTTAAAAAAATATTTGCGTACTGACTACCAGAAAAACTCCCGATCATTGATATACAGTTGAATTATTAGCCCCCCTTTGAATGTTTTTTCTTTTTTAAAATATTTCCCAAATGATGTTTCACAGAGCAAGGACATTTTCACAGTATGTCTGATAATATTTTTCTCTACTGGAGAAAGTCTTATTCGTTTCATTTCGGCTAGAATATAAGCAGTTTTTAATTGTTTAAAAAACAATTTAAGGTCAATTTATTAGCCCCTTTAAGCTATATTTGTTTCCAATTGTCTACAGAACAAACCACTATTTTACAATAACTTCACTAATTACCCTAGCCTGCCTAGTTTACTTTAAACTTTAAATGTCACTTTAAGCTGTATAGATAAAAAAATAAACAGGGGGGCTAATAATTCAGGGGGAATAATAATTCTGACTTCAACTGTATATGTATGTATGTATGTGTGTGTGTATATGTATATATATATATATATATATATATATATATATATATATATATATATATAGCGCTACCCTGTACTAAAATGGTGGCTATATTGTACTGAGATGATTAGCATAAGGTGACAATGTGGGATACCAACATTATGAGGGAGAAAAAAAGCATTTTTCAGAGTTTTAAGAACACAACATTTATTCACATATTGTGTTTGTTAAAAAATATATAATTTATTTCCTCAAAGAAAATGTTTAATTTATGTTCGGTGAACGTTTTGTATAATGCACTATAAAGCAATACGTCATCAGTTCATTTTCACAATAGGGATGGTTTTCATATACAAAGGGTGTGTTTGGTTATCGTCTAGTAGTTCCTTTTTCTAATCAAACACAAAGCTGACTGTGCTTGAATGACTTTAAAGCCATGCAAATGAGTGCACACATACGCAAACAAGATTCCCAACTGCCAGCTCTTTGGAAACAGAAAATAAAACATACTATAGTAGTAATCAGCAGCAATGCAGTAAAAAAAAAACCTCACTTTTTTGGTTAAATCAATGTTTCCAAATAGCAGCATCGCATGGTACACAGTATTTGATCACAGTACAGTATTTGAGTTCATCTTATCCGGTTAGTTGTAGTATTTGGTATGCAATGTGGTGCAAAGGATTAAACGAGTCAACAATGATGCATAATGAGTAAAGATGAGTCAGAGATGGAGTGAGATGCACATTACGGGTTCGATCTGTTCACTGCAGGGGTCTGCGGTACATCAGAGTGATCATGATTGAAGCAAATCCAATTTACAAACTACTCACCACATGCCTTCTGCCTAAAACAACTTGCAACAGTGCACTAATAACAGAGAGAGTATATCAGGAGCAGACTGTGCTGTGGATGGAGTTTTCAGAAGCCGCCCAGTTCCTGGATCATCCCTACAAAGTGACTGAACTTGAAACTTTTATATTAGTGGTCAGGGTCCATAGAATTACCACTTCCACTGAGGTACACAGGATATAAGGAAAGGAAACAGCTGAAGTCTTTCAACCCATTACTAAGGCCCTGTTTCCAGTTGGTTTCAACATTATTTTATATAATAATCTGTGTGCATTTAAATACAGCATCAATGTACACTTGAGCTATTTTTACACTGCACAGTATGGTATGGTATGAATCGATACCAACACAGGCTCACTGGGAATATGTGACTATACTTTTGAGAACTAAGAAATATGTGCCCAGGGGTACATAGGCAGCATTTTGGGTGTAAAACAAATACTACGAGGTCGTAGCGCTGACAGATTATCTTCGTATGGACGGCTTTTCTAGCATGACTGGTTTGCTTAGTAGCTCGCCACGTACGGCATTGGACTGGGTTTCGTGGTGAAGGACGGTTTCAGAAACCAGGTAAAACTAAACAAAGCTGCGATAGTCTTTAACTTTTAGATCTTTCTAGGTCTTCTTTTGAAAACATTATTGGTTGGGAAAAAGGATGGGTAGGTCAGTCAATAGCAAGATTATATAAGTCGACAGGCTTCTCTCATGGACACACACAAGAAGGACGTTGACTGACAGAAATGTACACCGCAGTGGATTAACAAGAAATGGCACGCATAAGAAAACGTGTCCCGTAACATTGTCAAAACCATGCACGGCAGCCTAGAATTTATTTGTATTTGTGAAGCCCAGGGTACATATTTCTTGGTTCTCAAAACTGTAACCCTGGGCACATGTCTCCAATGAGCCTGAGCTGTCCAATTCGGCTCAGTTTGCATTTCTATTGCAGTTTAGTACTGCTATAAGTGGGTGGGATTATCAGTATACAGTATTGTTGCAATGCGATTTGACATCATTTTCATTGCAGGTCGTCGCACTGATTCCTCTGCAACCAACAAGAAGAATGGACCTCTCCCACTGACCTTTCATGTGTTTTGTTCTTGTGTTTGTATGAAATCCTTTAGTCATGCGCACCAACAACACAACATTGGTTGCTGATGACTACTTAAATATAGCAGGTTTGGTAGTGATAATTCTCTCAAACTAACAGTGATCAGCAGTTTGTATATCGTCACGTTGTGGTAATGGTACAGCTCGCTTGGAACATCTACCGAGATGTACTAGGTATGGATCGCACTAGAATAGTATCCAAAAGTAAGCTGTACCAAACATGCACAGAAAATGCGCCTTTACTCTTCATTAAGCATTTACTATAACTTGTTTATGTGTGCTTTCTCACAACACATCCTATCACAATCATGTGTGTAGGTGTTCTGTAGGTGGAATTTTTAAGAGAGTTTGAATAAATACAACTGAAAAGCATCTACACTATAAAAGCTATCCGATATAATGAGTTTTTGACTACCTCATGAAGTGAGAAAGAGAGCGAGTCTGTCTGTGTATGTGTAATGTGTGTTCATGCGTGTGTGTGTGTGTGAACGCACTAAAAATTCAAATGGAAGTTTTTGCACAACCTGAACTTTCTGAAATATAAAACACACAGTCTTATTTGCCACAAATAAACAGCAGCAACAGCAAAACACTAACAAACTGTACTGTTCAAAACGTTTTACTGAACAACAACATCAGACAACATCAGACAGAGACAGTGTTCTGTTTGCATATCTGTTTAATCAGCGTTCTTCTCTGTTGTCTATTCACCTCCCTCAATTCCCTTTCTTTATTCCATTTCAGGTCTTCATCGCTCTCTATTTCCCATTCTTTAACCCCATTCTTTCTGACTTTCTAGTCTAGATCTTGAGTTTACTATATATACTGAACATACTATATCTTTAAATATTAATAAAGAGGACACATTCCATTAACACTACAGACGCTTTTATCAGATCACTATTTGACATAACCTTGGCATGTTTTACAGTGGTATTTACCCTAGTTTCCTGTACAAATAGACATGACGCTTAATGGAAACTCCAGCTCAAAGAATTTCAGCCTCAAACATATCAACATTCCCAACAGCATTCAACTGTATTTCCTCTAAATCAAGATAAGTTCAGATGTTTTTAGACTGCATAACGTGAATCAGAGTGTGTGTCCACATCCCAAAACACATTCAGTGTGCTACAACACCAGTCCATGATTAGATATTTTTGGCCTTTTTGTTACTAGGCATAGAACAGAGATTACAGGAAATGATGCGGAGAAGAGGTAGGAATAGGAAAAGTGAGCTAGATTCAACTGGAAGTTGCCTATGCAAGCACCATGATGCCACATATGAAAGCATGTAACAACTGGATATCCATTGGACAACTATTTACTTAAATGAACCGACTACTAGAGATGGCAACAATCATTGAGAAGAAATGACAGAAAATGATAAGAGGAAGAAATGTGAACAGGATTATCAATCTTACATTGGTCACATGATCACCAAAGGGATATGTTACAAATCACATGCAACAACTACTAGACCAATAACAATTACAGTGAGGATACTGTAGGCCATGAAATTCTACTGGCTCAGTAAGTTTTTCAAGCAAGATTCAAACTCAAATTTTCTATATAAACATGATGCCAAACATACCAAAGTGCATACAGCAACTACTACATCACAAATATGACTGCAATTTCAGCAAATAAATGATGTTTTGATGATGTTTAACGTGTGGTAATGCAGTAGTTGCTTCAGGAACATTAGAAGGTATGCTGGAAGAATCAGTACTTTTTAAAGGACTTATTATGTGCCACACAGTTAACAGTTACTGTAGCAGAGACAGCTTATGTTGAAGTAGTGATAGTTAACCCTTATGAACTGTTGGGAAAGTTTTCATCCACTCTGAGGCGATTTTGAGTCTTAATTTGGCCACTGTGTTTCACCTAGCAGAATGATTTTTGGTGACACATCTTATTTTGAGAAAATGCTTTGAATTTTTTTAAGAACTCAACGATACACTCTGGGCAAATTTACTAACCCTTTGATGAAAACATCCACTTAAAGCAAACTGCTATAAAAATGCATCAATTAAATATTTTTTTCAATTTTTTTTTTTTTTTTTTGCATAAATCTGTAAATCAACCTCTGTCCTGATCAAAACTACTGAAAAGCTTTGAGGATTACAGAATTTAAATGCCAAATTTCATAAATTATGTCAATGATTTGGTAAAAAAAAAACCACACAAAATGACATTTTCAATATAAAAAGTAATTGTGGACTGGATTTTTTTCCTTGTATACAAGTCTTGGACATGTGAAACAACATTGCCTTTGATGGATTGTTTTTGATTGATTTTCATCTTTTCCCACTAATTTACTGTTGGTGGCTGTTTTTGCCCCATTGACTTCCATTATAACCACAGTTTTTATTGCAAAACTATGACACCATATAAAGAGGTGGGAAGATGTACAATTTATTATTTTTACTGTTGATCAATAGTTGGCACCGTTAACCCTTTAGATAGGCCTGTGCAAAAAAAGCTTAATTTATGGATGTTATATAGAGTATTCAGGCAAATTAAAGTGTGTTTATGTGTGTCTGTGAGCGTGAGAATGACTTTTGCACAAAATATGCATCTCAGCTCTCAGAACTACATGCAGTAAATGAAAACAAGGACTGTGTATTTATGCACCATCAAATGTGGCTATAAACAGGGCAAAAACAGCCACCAATAGTAAATTAGGGGGAAAAAAATGAAAATATAACAATGCAAAGCCAATGCTGCTACTAACCTTTCACATGTTCAAGACTGTAATAAAAGATAAAAATCCGCTCCATAATTTTTTTTTATATTGAAAATGTCATTTTGTGTATTTTTTTCACCAGATTAGTGACATCATTTATGAACTACGCAATTAAAGAGTTACTTTTTAAAAACATTTAGTAGTTTTGATCAGGACTAAGGTTGATTAACAGATTTATGCTATTAAAAAAATCATATATCTGATCATTTTTTAAAGTGGTCTATTTCAACATAACAAAAGGGTAGTAAATTTAAACAGTGCACCAGGGTTAAAGATCATTAGACCCCTTTATGGATCTGTGAATAATCATTTGGATGATTCTGTTGAATATATAGATTTTTAACAAAATTATGTTTAGTTTTTTTTTATTTAATAATCATATTATTATGAGAACATCATAATGCAAAATGTTTTTGCAAACACAAGGCATGATTTGAGTGACACCACCGCTCCCGAAAAACAACCAAGCAGGATCAAAGATTTGCAGACTACAATTATAGTGCAGACATGACAGAACTTACAGACAGAAAAAACGAAAACAGGATTACAAAATATTGGGAGCCAGATTCAACCTACATTGCCCAGATAAAAACTAAAACACAATGCATCAAATTACCACTTACTACTAAATTACTATTAATCCATAGTTCTGTAAGGACATGACAGCCATTTCCGTGTATGATGCATGAATAAAACTGAATTGGGATCAGGAGGCCACAATCAAACACAAGCTGATGTGTCTATGTACATGAAGAAACCACTAGATCCCAGTTGACAGCAAAGATGATGATGATGAGAGGTAGGAATAGGACTGGAATGCACCAACATGCCCCAACTACTTGGTCAGAGCACTAGATAGGAAAAGAAAAGGAAGAGGGCAGAATGGGTTCAAGAAGTGTTGTGAACCAAACTCAAACACACTTTCCCCCATACCATGGCTAAATGTGCCATCGCTCGAATGTGATGACAATCAGACGAGCTCCTCAGCCTTCATCTCGCTCGTATCTGCATGAAAGTGCTCCCATATCAGCAGCAAAGGACAATCTTTACCACAATCTTCCGGCATAGCATTCCTCTGAGCTAATGGAGAGCAAACATGTGAAACCCACAGCTGCAGGCAACTGTCATTCACCACTGAGCCCACAAATCATGATACCATTCCCTAATCACATATTAAAAACCATAGCAAAGCAAAAATGAATCAACTGTGGGGAGAATGGGGATGTGCTGTTCCCAGAACAGGTTATTCCTCACACAGCTGCATCACTGTGTGTGTTTCTCAGGTTGTCCGGTTAGCAGCTGGTACAATAGTGATGTAATGCTGTATTATCAGAAATGAACAGAAGGGAGGAAGGAAGGGAGAGCTGGAGAGAACACACTCCACAAACACTCACATGCAGCTGCCTCTGGTGCATCTCTCCAGGCCACAATTTGCTCTCCCGATGCTATGGATGCTCTTAAACTGGGTTACTATGTGTGTTTATCTATTTCGTTATGTGTGTGTGTAATTGGTTGTGTAATAGGTCTGAGCTCAGGTGAGCTCATGGAGGTGCCATTACCTCATACTGCTGCAGTTTGAATTTGAATAATCAGACACAAAGTGCTGCGATCTTCTGTCATCCATAAACTGATAAGATATCAGACAGCAGAGCCAAAGACGCACAGCTCATAACAAAGCTCATAATACTGTTCCGAGTCCACACAATTTGCATGATCTTACCGGTGACGTGCTTCTTCACATGAGTTTTAATTAGTTTATATGTTTAATATTTTATTATGAGTCTCTCAGAAATACTTGATTCTGATTGGAGGAACATGGAAAAAAGATAATTAAATGAATTATTATTGAATTATGAATTAACTAAATGTGAATTCACACGAAATGAATTATATTATATTCATATTATTACTATTGCTGATGTTATTGTTAAACATTTACAATAAGGTTCTATTAATGAACAAAAATTAAATACTTCAGTTATTATGCAAATAAAGAAGTTATTTGGATGCATTTACTGATCCTTGTTTATTTCAACATTTACAAACAAGCAAAAGCAGTCGATGTCAATATTCTTAAATTAATATTCTTAATTACACTCAAAAAAAATTTGTTGCTTGTTCAAACTACTTATTTAAAATGAGCTGAAACTACACAACTCTTGAGACTTTGTTGGGACAACTTAATTGTTTTATGCTCAAATCAATTTAAATTTGTAAAAACTAAAAAGCTAACTTAATTCGTTTATGTTGTCCCAACACAAATTGATTGTGTGGAACCCAGCGTTTTTTTACAGGAAATAAAAAACAACAAACAAGTTTGTATTTAATTAAGTAACTATAACAAAAAAATAGATAAATGATTGATAGTTAATATAATAACTACCACATTAACTAATGTTAACTAATTAGACCTGACTGTAAAACATTATCATAACTAATTAAGGTTATACTTAACATTAGGGCAGGGCGAATTGACCTAAAATCAAAATCTCGATTAATTGAACATTTTAACTCGATTACGATTAACGAACGATTATTTTATTTGTCTATTTTCTTTTTACCCTCATAGTTCACTGATGAGTTTTGTACAGTAAATATGCTCACATATTACAAATGAGAGATTTCTGAATGAAGGGTGCATTACATAATTTTAAAATAATTGAAGGAAACACACACTATCTACTATCTATTATTATTTATTGAAAATCAACGTTGAACAACTGAAATTAAAAAACACATTAACTAAAACCAACAGTCACTTTTTTTTCTTATAAACTTGCACTTTTGAAAACAAAATTAATTATTTTCAATGTTTTTAAAAGTAGAAAATATCATTTTCAATGTAAATAACTTGATTGTAATGGAAAATATGCCGTCTCAAGGTAAATCTGGCGCAGCTTCCAATCATCGTCGATGCAATGCAAACATGCAATGTGTAGTTACATTTTTCAAGAGGTGCAAGGGTATGCGACCGCGCGAAGGCTGCGCCGGACCACACCCGTGTGTTCGATGCAGAAGAATAATATATCAGCCTTAACAGAGCAGGGTCATGTGACTCCACACACAGTAGGGAAAGTAATTGAAAAAAAAATTGACCTGGAAAAATTTATTATAGATTCTTAATGTCGTTTTCAATTACTTTTCGAATAATCGCCCAGCACCACTTAACCTTAACTAATGGAAACCTATTGTAAAGTGTTATTCTTTCTCTCTCTCTCTGTGTGTGTGTGTGTGTGTGTGTGTGTGTGTGTATACCTACATACATACATACATACAATATATCGTTTCAGCATCGATATCGTAATGTGATCATTCGCAATAGTCAGTCTAGATTATAATTTATCATTTTGCACGTGTTTTTTTTAGGTCTATGACTGTGTGAGGCTTTTTAAAGCATTTAGGCATAAGAAATTGTACCGTTTGTAACTTTTTGTACCATTTGTAATAAATTTTATTAAATTGTTTATAAAAACGAAGACTTTGCAGTATCATTTTACATTTGATTATTCAATTACTGTATACCTGAACACTGTTAGACTCCACGGAAATCAGTGAAACACTGTTTATTTAATTTGTATCTTTTTCTTTATAGAATTGACCTATGCTTGTAGATTGATTATTATATTTTATGCACTTCCTTAATCATGCCAAGCAATCTAAAATAATAAATTCTTCCCAAATAGTTGTTTGACTCATCTAGTGAAATTGTATTAAAATCGCAATATATAATCGCAGAGTAAATAAATATGGCGATGTTAGATTTTTCCAATATCGTGCAGCTCTAATACAAATTTATTTATTTATTTTTACTCATGGGTTTAGAGGGCTTATCCTACACTTAACATGAACAGCCCAGCAGTAAAAAAAATCATCCAGTAATACACAGCTTGACATTCAAGTAAATCTACACCCACAAGAACACGTAATAACCTTCTATGACAATCACTCAGCTGAAAAACATCCAGACAATGCGTCAAAAAAAATCTTGATAAAGGTAAATCCACACATACTTGTACTCTACAGTACGTCTGTCACTGAACAGAAAATATCATTATCAGTCAAGCAAAAAAAGAACAAACAGATATATTTCTCCTTAACATTACACTATGTCTATAAAGCACTGCTTCTGTTTGTTCAAACCTTTTAGTTAAAAAACAACCACCACAGTGATGTCACCTTGAAATCTCCAAACCAGCTGTGCATTTACAAAAGCCCAATCCCAAAGCACCTCATCTACTACAATGAATCGATTTGCTCTGTGATTCAATTGAATTTGAATGACTCGAGGATCCTAATCGATCCCCTTTGTAATGAGCAGAGCTAGCCATAACCTGAATGAGAGTTTAAAAGAGCCCTTCACAGCCATCACATCTGAAATTACTCCGTGTGAGTGTAGCTTGTTGGGTCAAACCGAAGTACTGAGTTCCTGCTTGACTGGTTTGGAAAATTGCGTGAGTAAGAGTGTGCTTGGTGTGTCAGGTTCAATTATTGTGGCTGGTCACCTGTCTTGTTGTTTAACCATAAAGCTGTAGTTGATAATAACCCCTCTCCACTAGCTCCACGTGAGGGCTCTTTAACTGACTTTTATGGCTTGTGTGGATTTGTTGCAGTCATACTTAGGTGTTACAACCGACACTCAACTGATACAGTGACTAAGCTTTTTATACATAGGAATTAAATGAATATTGGATATCGATGGAAACCCAAAGTTAAAGTTTCTATTCAATATGTTAGTAAATAAAAAAAATCACTATAGCTGGAAGTAGTTTTCTCAGTTTTTGAATATGACAAGGGTTACTCTGCAGCAGGGCTCAACCCTACAGATCTCATACACTCAGGTATAAACACTTATTATATGTGATACAGGATTAGACAAATACACAGTTTGGATAATAAATTTATGTTGTTCATTGAAAAGTTGCAGATTTAGATTAATTCTTGTACAGGGTTTGAACTTATTCTCCTTAAATGTGATGAAACAAATGCTTTTACTGTATTTTGAATAGCAGAATTACAGATCTTTAATTCTCCTCACAAAGACATTTGTCAACATCCATGTCTATTGTTTTGCTATGTTCTGCAGTTTGCTATTGTTCTTGTACTGTTGAAACAACAGTTCGTTGTTGACATGTTGTTATAAAATAAGTAAAAATAAAACACACTATGTAAATCTGACTGTTTGCATTTTGCACAGTGTTGTGATGATTACATTTGCATCACATCACAATTCACACAAACCCTAGTGCGGAAATATCAAATTACTCTTTCAGATTATACATGAAAACAGGGTCACATTTTATTTTAAGGAGCAGTTCTCTCAATTAACAAACCATTAACCACTCAATAAACTCCTAATTTGTAATGTAATGTAAAGCAATGTAATATGTGTATTTAAATAACGCATTTATCCTGTATGGCCATACACCCAAAGCACTTCACAATCATGAAGGGGGTCTCTCCACACCACCACCAGTGTGTAGCATCCACTTGGATGATGCGATAGCAGCCACAGGACAATGACGCCAGTGCGCTCACCACACACCAGCTATTGGCGGAGTGGAGAGACAGTGATGGAGCCAATTCAGTGGACGGGGACGACTGGGAGGCCATGGTACGAAAGGGCCAATGGAGGGAATTTGGCCAGGACACCGGGGTTACACCCCTTCTCTTTACGAGAAATGCCATAGGATTTTTAATGACAACAGAGGGTCAGGACCTCGATTTTTAATGTCTCATCTGAAAGACGGCGGTCACTGACAGTACAGTGTCCCCTTCACTATGCTGGGGCATTAACACCCACACAGACCGCAGTTTGAGAGTCTTCTGCTGGCCTCACTAACACCACTTCCAACAACAACCTAGTTTTCCCCTGTGGTCTCCCTGCTTAGCTTCAGTGAGTAACCGGTCTTGGGCTGCAGGGTGATCTGGCTGTTGATTATTAGCTAATAAAGTAGTAGTTGGATTTGGGTATGGGTAGCATGCATGTGCAATGAAATAAGACTATACAAGTATAAATAATGAGCAAATATCTTATTAGACGTAGTCTCAGCCTCAGATGTCAAGCACCACCCACAGATGTGTAACTAAATGTTTGATGCATATGGCAAGGAGTCGAGTGTGCATCTTAACTAGTCCGCCTGGAAACAAGTTTGAGCAGATAAAAAAGCTGTGATGTTTATATTGACAACAGTGCTCATTAATAAATGTGTTTAACTTCTGAGACATTTATGAATCAGTGATTTACACCCTGCACACCCAACTGTTATTGTGAGGATAATTGTGTGATGATTATGAACATTTTGACTAATTTGACTTAAACTATGTATTATTAAAAGTATGTAATACTCACAGCATAAATGCTTCAACCTGTGAGGTCAACTGGTTTGCTCTAATTTTTTATTGGTATTGAAAACCCTCAAATATTCTATCAATTTGGTTATAAAGATAAGCCATGACATCGTTCAAAACAGTAAATAGTCTTTTTTATTTTTGGATACTCACAAATACAACAAAATCATTGATTTTAAAGAACAAAAACACTTCACCTGTCATCACAGTATACATGATCTTTAGGTAGAAATGCATCAGAAATATATATTTTGCTGACAGACCATTAAGGATATTAATGAGTCCATGTTGTAAAAGACTTTTAAAGACGTTTGTGAATGAATGATGCACGGTTACATGATGGGCTGTTATACTGAGGACATTTCCACACATGATGCAGCATAAAAAGAAATGTGATTGGTTGGTTAACCTGTCAGTCATATAACATAGTGGGCGGTCCTTGACAATTCAAAGCAGCCAAAGCCCCAGACCTCCAGGCTGAGGTCTGACTATGCGAGACTAGTAGGCAGGTAATAAGCCAATAGTTAATAATAGGAATTACTGCATAAAAAAATGTCACCAAAACTATTTAAATCATCCCCAACTAATGTAACAATTACTGCTCATTCTACTAAAGCACAGTTTAAAGCTATTCTGAATATTTACTAAATTAATATAATTTAGTGTATAGTTAGTGGTATAGCCAGAGAGGCAGTTGCAGATTAGGAAGGAAAGTGGAGACTAAACAGTTGCGTTTTTAGTGGTTTCTTGAAGACAGCAAGTGACTCTGCTGTTCTGATGTAGTTAGGGAGTTCATTCCACCAACTGGGCAGATTGAATGTGAGAGTTCAGGAAAGTGATTTCTTCCCTCTTTGGGATGGAACCACGAGGCGACGTTCATTCACAGAACGCAAGTTTCTGGAGGGCACATAAATCTGCAGAAGTGAGAGCAGATAAGAAGGAGCAAAGCCAGAGGTCGCTTTGTAAGCAAACATCAGAGCTTTGAATTTGATGCGGGCAGCAACTGGCAGCCAGTGCAAACGGGTGAGTAGCGGAGTGACGTGTGCTCGTTTGGGTTCATCAAAGACCACTCGTGCTGCTGCGTTCTGAAGCAGCTGAAGAGGTTTGATAGAGTTAGCTGGAAGCCCGGCTAGTAGAGAGTTGCAATAGTCCAGTTTGAAGAGAACAAGAGCTTAAAAAATAAGTTGAGCAGCATGTTCAGATATGAAGGGTCGGACATTTACAGGCAAAAGTGCCCCCTTGATATCTTGACTAAGCAGAGCATCACACATATGGTTTATTTTAAACCACACTCCAACAAAAACACTTATAGCAACTCTGAAATGAGCGTTATTTTTAAAGTGGAAGTTTTGCCATGCAGCTTTTTAGATCCAAAGAGAAGTTCAAACTAAACTGACTCACAATTTCGTTCATATAGTCTTCTAAAATCACATGAATGCATATTTACGGTTAAATAAGGCTGTGCTGCGGCGGTTCAATCTGCTGTGGCGAACCCTGATTAATAATGGGATTGAGCTGAAAAGAAAATGAATGAATGAATAAGGCTGTACTTCATCATATAGTTCATTAACGTTATTCAATACTTTAACTTGCACAATTATACAATGAGCAATGAATTTGTTTTAGCATTCATTCATCTTTGTTAATGCTAGGTAATAAAAATACAACTGTTCATTGTTAGTTCATGTCAACTCAGGATCATAAATCAAGCATCATTAACAAACACTTGAGTTTCACCATGTATGTTTAAGTAAACATTAAAGCCAAGTTAATTACCGAATGTTATAAAAGTATTTTTGTTCATTTCTTTTAACTGTAATTAACAAACAACATATTACATGTAAATAATTACCAAAAACCCTGACAACTTGAAGTACTCAGAATAGTGCTGCCATAAATGGGTCATAACTGTGTTTATGGCATGCGGTCTAATCAACAGAAGTCTTTGGCAGACTGCAGCAAAATGTGACAAACAAAACAGTTATGAGTATTATCAATATAAACACCACACCATTTAATACTTAACAACATGGAAAGCATTTAAAAGGCGAGCAGTAAAGGTAAATAGCATGATGTTTACCCTTATTGTTTGTGACTCTGCTTCTGCTCCTGGAGCGGCTGCGTTGCCTCTGTAGCCTCGTTCGACCCAGGAGCCTATAGTAATATCCTGGTCTCCCAGAACCTTTCCGTGTTACACCTGACATTGCTCCTGTCACACACGCACGCGCCTTGCTCACACACACGCTTAGTCAACACAACTTAAAAGATCCCTTCCGTGCCAAAAGCCCAGAGTTGTGCCGTGACATTCAAAGTATCAGAGGAAAATCCATTCCGCCACTCAAGTCTAGCAGAGCTGGGAAAAGTCCAACTGAAGTTTCCTTTAAGTTTGCAAGTCTCTCTTTCTCGCTCCGTGTTGCTTGATTTCTGAGTGAGTGAGGGAGGAAAAGCTCAAAAGGCTCTCTAGTGGCACATGCTCTCTCTCTCTCTCTCCCTCTGATACACACTCTGTCTGTAAGTAGTGGGAAGGCAGAGGTATGCCATTGAACACAGAGAGAGAGCCAGAAGACAAAGTTTTGTTGGAAAAGTTTGTGTGAAAACCAGGGGTGGATCCGAAGGAGGTGGAGCATGAATGATGTCAAGAATAGCTCTTAATTGCTTTTCACTCTGTCAATATAATAATAAACTACCATCAAAATGCCATTTTAATAATAATAATATTTAAAAATATGTAATAAGAAACAGGATGTTAGATTCAAGAAAATTAGGCATGTTTTTAGTAACACTAAAAGTCTGTTCTGCATTATGACGTCAAATTCACATCGACTCACTGTGTTTTTACTTTTCTTTGAAAGGTTTGTAAATATTTGGATGGGTGTATTTATGAGATTTCAAAATGAAGGGGGGAATTTTGCTTCTTTGAGGAAGTTTGAGTCAGAGTTTTGGACCATTTATATATAAATATATACAGTATTTCTAATTATTTTAATATATGGATTTTTAAATTAATTTTTACAATTTTATTACTACAGGTATGTGCCAAAAAATTCGAATATTGACGGAAAGTACATTTATTTCAATAATTTGTCTCAAAAAGTGAATCTTGTGTGCTATATTATTTCACGACACACAAAGTGAAATACTTTAAGCCATTGTTTGTTTCAATTTTAATAATTATAAATTAAAGATGAAAAAAATACAAAATCCAGTATTTCACAAAATTAGAATATCATGACAAAGTCCAAAATTGTAGGCTCCCTGTGTTTCAGTCTAGTACGCTACTTAATCCAAATCCTTACAATTGTCTCTGTCTGGCTTAATTGGCTTTAGAATGATGGGGAGGGCTGCTGACTTGACGGTTGTGCAGAAGACCATCATTGGAACCCTCCATAAGGAGGAAAAGTCTCAAAAGGCAATTGCAAAAGAAGCTGGATGCTCACAGAGTGCATTAATCGAGTACATTACAAGTATAATACAAGTATATTAATAGAGTAATAAAGGGAAAGGAAAAATGTGGCTGGAAAAGGTACACAAGTGTGACTGCAGTCTTGAGAGGATTGTCAAGCAAGGGTTGATTGAGGCTGGTGTTAGAACATGGCATGGGCTACAGCAGTAGAATTCCATGTGTCAAGCCACTCCTGAACCAAAAAATGTCAGAAGCATCTGTGCTTGGCTAAAGAGAAAAAGTACTGATCTGTTGCCCAGTGGTCCCAAGTCCTCTTTTCAGATGAAAGAAAATTTTGCATTTCATTTGGAAATCATAGTCTGGAGGAAGAGCGGAGAGACACAAAAGTGAAGCAGCTTAAAGTCCATGTCATATGCTGGTGTGGGTCTATTGTCCACAGTCCACATTCAATGCAGCTTTGTACCAGGGCGTTTTATAGCACTTCATGCTTCCTGCTGCCGACAAACTTTTTGGAGATGATGATTTTATTTTCCAGCAGGACTTGGGACTTGCACACAGTGCCAAAGCTACCGGTACCTATTTTAAGGACCATGGAATCCTTGTTCTTAATTGGCCAGTAAACTCTCCTGAATTAAACCCTGTTGAAAATCTATGGGCTATTGTCAAGAAGAAAAGAAGAGGGAACAGAGACCCCGAAATGCAGTCGAGCGAATGCCGATGTCAAAGCATCCTGGGCTACCATAACACCTTAAATGTGTCAAAGGCTGATCGCCTCCATGCTACGCCACCTTGATGCTGTAATTAGTGCAAAAGGAGACCAAGCAAAGTACTGAGGACATAATACAGTACATTAACACACTTTTCAGAAGGCCAACATGTGTTTAAGATCCTTTTTTATTGGTCACATGAAATATTCTAATTTTGTGAAATACTGGATTTGGTTTTTTTTTTCAGCTTTAAACCATATTGATTCATATTATAACAAATAACGGCTTGGAATATTTCACTTTGTGTGTAGTGAACCAATATAACACACAAGTTTCACTTTTTGAAACAAATTATTGAAATAAATGGACTTTCCCTTGATATTCAAATTTTTTGGCACAAACCTGTATATATAAATATAGAAAACAGTATAGAAAAGTACAGAAAGTGTAATTACAGAACCAAAAAGCTTTGATAACCAGCCAAACCTCGACTCCAGATTATATTTATGCTGCAAGACTAAATGCACAATTGACCTTCGTGTCCATTCCATAGATTCAAGGGGTAGTCATTTTAACCACACTGAACTCAGACACACACACACACTGTATTTTCTGGATCAAAGACCACACTTAAACATATGGAGATAATTTGTTGGCAAAAAAAAGAATTTTCATGCTTATAAATCACAAAGAGGTATTTTGCAAAACCCGTCCAGGTGTGAAGCAAAACCAAACGTGTCTGTAAGATACAAGGCTTGGCCAGAGGCTGGAGGTTTGAAACGCATCCAGATGATATCCCGAAGTTGTGCCAGCAACTGCGTTTTGTCTTCTGACAAATACCGACAGCCACATCTACTATAAGCGAATACGATTCATCCATAGCCTGAATTGGATTCCATCATCCAGCTTGTGTCAAACACCAACGCAAGACTGACACAAATAAAAACCTTGCAGTAACAAATCAAAGCTCCATTCCAGTCCAGGTTTTAGAAGTACATCCTGATAAGGGGCCCAAACCAGCTCCTCCAGACATGCTTCTTATCAGCCAATGAGGAGCTGGGGTTGAGGGTGTGGGTCAAGCAGCTGGAATACAGCAGAACAGATGGACACAAAGACACACATGGACACTCATCTGCAAATGTTTTACTACCAACCATTAGTGATCATGACCAAAAAAAGTCAGACAACATACTTAGAGTGACATCATAATAATTATGTTCCAAGTTGACCCAAATATAAACATTTGTCATTAATCCTCATCATTTCAAACTGTCGAACATAAATTTTATCTATTTTTGTCTAGTGTGGGAATTTTTTTAAATATATTTTTAAAGACATCCCTAAACATGACGTCTTTTGTGTTCAACAGAAGAAATGCAAACGTTTCTAAAGACATCGAGTGAAATAAACGATCAAACCATGTTATTTTTGCGTGAACAGCTCCTGACAAATTCAGATTCCCAATATCTGCAAACACAATACACCACACGTCTCGCCACCTGTTGCTGCGTCTTTGTGAGTATCAAGTCTCTTTCAGGAGAGCTGGATCCACAGAAATTCAACTCTCTATTCAATTTGCCTATTGTTATCCATTCAATCTTCCTGCTTTCAAGCCACTGCCAGCCCAACCCCCTTCTGTTTGACTGCTGTAACTCCCCAGGTGACAACAAGCCCAGCGCCATAAAGCAGTCAAACTGAGAATTACACTAAATGACTTCAATTCAGCCCTTGTGAAGGCTGAGCATCAGGAATACAGCCGGATATTCCCCTCGGTGTCCCTGCAGACTTATTGAAAATATGTAACACGCACACACAAACACACATTGGCCCACTGTTCTGTGCTTGAACAGTGAACACAAGCTGTTTGCTTGAGGTCACACATGGGGGCAAACTCAGAAGCGAGGTCATTTCCTGTTCCCATGACTTTGCTAGACTTAGACACTTTGGTGTCTTGGGAATTCCTTCACCACAACTTATCGTTGTGTGCATGAGTATGAATGTGAGGGAAAAGTGATGGACATTGGAGAACTTTCTAGAGGATCGTATCTCTTGCATGCTCAATCTTGCCTTTACAAATGCCATAATAGGAACACACACACGCATGTGTACACACACACACACACACACACAGAACAACATGTCTAAAATGTCTTAAAGGGGTTGTTTAGACAAAATTGGGAATTACGACGTTATTAACAATTCTTTTGTTTTCTTAGAGGGATTATTTATGCAGGTTATATGATATAAAGTTTATTTATTAACATTTTGTTTTGCTTTTAAACACTATATTGATCAAAGCTGACTACCAAGATATCTGTGAATCTACAAAAGATTTTGGTAACAATTTAGTATGGAGAACATTTAGCAAATTCACATTTAACTACTGTGTTGCCCCGATAAACTTTTAATTTACTATCTATTATTAATTAGTAAGGTATTTGCTGTAGTGGTTAGGCTTAAGTACTGTGTGGAACAGAATAATTGGATGTAGAATATGATCACGATGCAGAACAAGGCATTCATATGTGCTTTACAAGTAATAAACAGTCAAATTCAACAGGTAAATGTGATATTTTTGGAAGTTTATATTTCAAAAATATTAAGCAGTACAACTATTGTATAACATCAATAATAAGAAGAAAAATAAGCACAAGATAAGGAAGATAGAATGATTTCTGAAGGATCACAAGACATCAAAGACTACAGTAATAATGCTGAAAATCAAGTTAATCACATGAATAAATTACATTTTTTTAAAAGAAAGAAAGAAAACAGCCCTTTTAAATCATAAAATACTTCACTGAATTACAAAATTCACTCTATTTTAATGAATGCAGTCTTGGTAAACACAAGAGACTTGAAAAACTATTTAAAAAAAAAAAAAATCATAGCAACTAATTTTTGTTGTTGTTAAAGTTTAATATGCTAGCATTCCTCTCCTCTAGTGAACTGTTAACTTGAGAAGTGCTTTGTTTTGAATTTCTGAAACACTCCATTAAGTTCATTAAAGTAATACTAACATTAATTAAGTTTGGATACTCTTATAAAGCATTTATTTTAGTTATGCATTCACTTGTGCTTGACGACATCAGTTACACAGTTAACATGAATTAAATTATTTAACATTATATATACATATATATATATATATACATATATATAATGATATATTATAACGAATGTTAACAAAGATCTATCAAATATCAAAGGTATTAAATATGATATTAATTGATTGTTCATGTTAGTAAATACATTAAATCTGTGGTCCTCAAACTTTTTTTTGCTAGGTGACCATCATTCGTTTTCTCACATGATGACAAGCTGGCAAAACATTGCTGCAACTCTGATACAGGTTTTATTTATGGAGAAAATTAAAAAGCACTGCTATGCTACCTAAATGTGTATATTTCATATAAAATATGAAGTTAATCTGTCAGTTCATGTCACGTGACTGGCGGTGCACTCAGCATTCTGAAGATGTTTTCAACTGGGTGCCTTGGAAAGATCTTTCAAAATAAAAGGTCGTTCAGGCTTTTGTTTTCTTAGTGGGATTATTTATGCAGGTTATATGATATAAAAGTTAACAATTTTTTTTAAACACTATATTGATCAAAACTGACCACCAAGACATCTATAAATCTACAAAAGAATTTAATAATTTAGTATTGATAACATTTAGCAAATTCACAATTTGCCCCGGTTTGCCCCTGATATAGACTAATAATTATTGATTTCTTGTGTGGCCTGGTACCAATTGATCCATGGACTGAGGTAGAGGACCACTGCATTAAATAACATTAACAAAAGAATCATTATTTTAAAGTGAATCTCAATTTTAATTCACAGATTCAGTGATCTGGTATTACCGAATCAATGATTTGAAACAGAGATTCAAAACAAATCACTTCACAAAGTTGTTTCAAAGCAAACCCAATGATCCAGTTGCAGTCTTGCAACAGCTCAACTGCAAGAAATTATTAGTGAATAATGACTTAAATATAAGCTTGTTTACTAGATCAATAAAAGTAAATAAAGTCAGAATCAACTTTTTGGATTTTTTTTTTTTAATTATCACTTTAATAAAAGGATTTATTGGTGTATGTGTTGTGTGTTAAGGGAAGTTTTGATCTTAATATCCTTTCACTGAAAGTCAATGTCATTCTTTTTAAAGTCATTGTCCTTATTATCAGTGTATATGTGTGTTTAAGGGAGGAGGAGATTTCTACAGGAAAGAAAGCAACGTTTCACCCTGGTCTGATTGGTTTCTGAGCTATCTGACCTTGCGTATGAAGTGTATCAAAAGATCTACTTGAACAAAGAAAGAGAAAAGACAAGAAGAATGAGAACAGATGGAGAGAAGACAAATCTGTGCTGAAAAAGATTTGCCATTTATCTTTCTATTGACAGTCTGCCTCAGCCAAACATGCACACACACACACACACACACACACACACAACAGCTGCAAAAAGAACAAAAGGGCATAACATCACTAAAAGATCTAAAGTAGGGCATTTTTGGGATAAAGTAAAAAAGTAGAAAAGAGAACAGCTGACAACTTCAAACTTTTCAAGAGCAACCATTTCAAGGGCATTAATGACTTAATATAACAGATTTTAAGCAATCTTTTTCAAAGTTGTGCTCATATTCATGGAGCAAGTATTATACAAACAAACTTAACATAGGAAAAAGAAAACATTTTTGCAATATTTTGATTTTAATGATCAATGACTTCCATTGTGTGGGAAAAAATAAGCAAAAATTGTGCAGAAGAAAGTCAAACAGATTTGGAACAATTTTTACAGACAGAAAATTATGCAAATTTTATTGTTTTGTGAAATTATTATATTTGACACTGAACAAAATATAACAATACGGCAAAAGTAATGCTGTTTCTTATCAGTGACCTATGCAATAGTTCAAATAAAAAGTCTGATAAACCTCTAGTAATGATAAAATGTTTATTAGTTTCTTAAACTGTCATTAAAAATATACAGCCTCTAAGCAGAGTGAAGATTATGCATGCACTACTTCATGAACATTGAAGCGCACGTGTAACATGATGTTATGATGTAACATTCATGACATCGACGTCGTTGGTAGTAGGCTGCATAGTGACGCAGTGGGTTAATAAAGGGACTAAGCCCCAGATTAATAAAGGGACTAAGCTGACAAGAAAATTAACGAATTAAGTTTTGTAGTTAGAATAACTGGGACTTATACTAGTAAAAAAAAATCTATGTCAGTGTACAGTAATGGGATTTTTTTTGACAAAGGAAATATTTAGGTAACTTCTTTCAATTGATGCACAAAAGTAAACGTGTGTCTTTAACACTGGAACTAGCAGATTTCTATAATTCTTATAATTACAATAACGGTAAGTCTACTGTAAAATTAGGCTTTGATTGCCTGTCATCATATTTAATTAGGTCATCGCCCTAAAAATACAATCTTTTTGGTAATAAAAATGTATAATAAGGCTATGTTAGACCACCCGCGAATGTCCATGCATCACTTTCATTTTCACTTTCTCAAAAAGAGGAGAAGGCTTTTTCGTGGCACTGAACAAGCTGCTGTCAAAAGATGTTTCCATCCAAAAATTGTAATTAACTTTATGGGCAAAACTGGAATATCGCATAAACAAGTCAAAGTGATCAAAATCGTCACTTCCTGATTAACTGGTACCAAATATCAACAGTAAAAATGAAAATTGCTGCGGTAGGAGAAGCTGCGTAAATCTTTTCTTCATTTAATCAATGACTTGCGCCTCAGAAGGCAATCCTGACACGCAGTGAACGCACTGTGGCATTTGAAAGCGTGAGATGCGGAGCGCAGACGCTCTTGATTCTGGAGGTCATTAATAATATAATAACACTAATACTGAAACAGTTAAGGAGTTCTAGAATGTGCTTAGCGGGCTGGTTTGTCCATTCACACACACATTTTTATCATCACATGATCTCTTATAACATGAACACATAACCTTTTTAATGCGCATGCTGCAATTTGTTCGGTAAAAGTGTTTCCATCTTGGTTTATTCGCATCTTTTCTTAAAGAAAAAAATGTTTATCCTACTCGGGTATTGTGCATACATTTAAGTGCATTTTCAAAATTTATGAAAATAGGTTGATGGAAACGTTTTTGTTAGCAGGAAGTTGCTAGGCAACAGAGGATGTATATTTAAAGCAAAGAGCTTAGAATCACCAAGAGGCGACACTCAATAAAACGTTCCATTACAACAGCAGCGCCCAGCAACAGCCCTGTGATTCCGCCATTTTGGAATGAAAGCGATCGGCCGTCCATTAGATGTCATTGCTATCACGATGGCTGATTTGTTTTTTATTTATTTATTTATTTAAAAAGTGCATTAAAGGTGAGATGCAACTTGAAAGACGACAATACAACGCTTACTATCACAATCATCAGCACTTTTAATAGTTTATTTTATAGACGTATAATTTGCTGTTGTTCAATTGGAAATTTCAGATCAAAATGGCCGCCGCGTGACTCTAGTGGCTGTTTCCCAAACAACAACAAAGTGTCGCCTCTTGGTGATTCTATGCTCCTTGTTTAAAGTCATGGGGAAAAGTAGCAGACAAAATAATTGTAGTTCTGACCTCTGTAGTTCTAGTGTTAATACTTATACGCACATTGGTCATTTCAAAAGAGGTATTCACTTTCTGATTTGGCAAGAAATAAGACAGACAATGTACATAACCTCTGTAAAATTAGTCCTGCATAAAAAAGCAGTATTCGTTTCTAATAATAATGAATAATTTGTTTAGAATTATATAATAATAATAATAATAATAATAATAATAATAATAATAATAATAACAACATAATAATGACTACTTGATCACATATTTTCCTCATAGATTCACATTATCAATCAGAGCTTGAGATATCACAACTGCACACTCAAATTTGCTAAAAAGTAAGCAACAGAGACAGCCAATGATACGAGAGAAAAAAGAATTAGCTGCCGGAGCACAGATGAAAGAAGCTAAATGAGAAGAGGGGAAGTTCAAAGAGAGAAACAAGGGGGCAATGAAAGGGTGAGAGGTTGAAAGAGTGGAGAGAGCCAGAAGAGCATTCCTCTCCTCACCCCTGTCTATAATGAAAAACAGCACACACTGTACTGACAACTTCAAGAGCTCTCGCTCATTAACACACACTACTAACAGCCCAAAATGGTCTACTCCATCACACAGTGTTGTTTAACCACCGCAGAGGACAGAACAAAGGCAGAAAAAGCAGCAGTGGATAGATATGGATAACATATAACTCATGTGCTCCTCACGTAAAAGAAAGTGAAGTAGGAAGAGAGACACAAGATAGATGTACATACTTATACTGACTCTCAATAGCTTTCAGTGTGTGCAGCTTCCACCAGCACTGAGGTCAATGGCTGTCCAAGCTGATGATTTAGCATACTCATCCAAAGAAAATGTCTGATGGGTATCTCAGCATCCAAAATGTAACGGTGCAACTACGTTTACATGGGCAGTAAGCATTAGATCAGTAGAGTAGATCAGTAATCAAACTATTTGCCTTAATATGAATCAATAATATGATTAAGGTGTTTGCATGAGTTGCTTTTCAAAATGTTCCTTTCATGTTCCTGTTTTACATCAGAGATGGGAAGTAACAAAGTACAAATACATTGTTACTGTATTTAAATAGATTTTTCTGGTATCAGTACTTTACTTTTACTTAAGTTTACATAAATATCTCTACTTTCTACTCTTTACATTTTAAACCACTCTCATAATTTTCATTTTCATGTGTTTGGTGGCGCCATCTATATTATTTTTTGTCTTTGCACAATTTTTTGAATGATGATCACACACTGTGTGTAGGTTCATTTCTCAAGCTAACCATGAGAAAGGCAAGAATGACTAATGTAGATTAGATAGAGGGAGTCAACGACGTAAACATGACTGCAGCTGCCCTATTTACACCAGGTAATAAGCTGCAGTTGAGTCGATCGGATCACAGGTAAACGAGTCACATTCAAATTTCATTCTTTTGTCCACTTCCAACCATGGTTTACTGTACAGGCTTTCTCTGATCTTTCAATCTAATACCACAGAAAAAAAACCTTTAACAATCATGTGCTTTTTGTAAATGTCATTTGTACAGGTAGTACAAAAACAATTAAATACTTTATAAATGATGTATCCATTGAGATACATTTCCTTTATTTTAATGAGTTCCTATTTCCTACAGAATTTAAACTGTTTTACTGCTTTAACCATGTATATACACATCATTGTCTACATTTAAATTAGTTTAACAAATATTTAAAAACATCAAAATAATTTATACTTGGTGATTTATGAATAAATAAAATGAAAAGCATCAGGAATTTATCACATGAAAAAATGAGTGCAAAAAGTTTGAGGCTGTAATTGCGTCTGTGTGCATTGCATAGAATAAATGTATTACAGCACTGTGATGACTATATCCATGCATGAAAGAAAATACCCACAATACTCTGAAAAAACTAAGAATCACTGAAAACACAGGATATTAATGAGAGCTCTGAGGTTAGCAAAGCATCTGTTACTTATTGCCAAAAATAGTCAAATACATTAAGTATTTATTATAGCAAAGGGAAAAAATGTTTTGGACAAAATTAAGTGTTAAAGACTTTTTTATTTGTAAAGATATAGGACTAGAGAATATTTTTAGAGTGTAAAAACATGAATGGCAGCTGTTGTTCCTGATCTAAAAGCAGTATAAAACTGAGTTTGTGTCCAGCCGATGATACATGGGGCAGATTTTTGAGCAGTGTTGTTTGCCAATATTGCAGAGTGTGATGCTGCTTGGCTACTTTCTTGTTGAAAACTAGCAACAATTTTTACATTAAAATCAGAAATGTACGTTTATTTGTATAAATGTATTGATATGATATGAGGTCTAGTTACTAGCGTGAAAATAAAACAGGCAGTATTAATGAATACATTAGTACATTTTTGAGGTCGTACTTCTTTACATTTACTTGAGTACAAAAGTGTGGTCAGTACCTCAACTTTTACCAGAGTCATTTTAAAAGCAAGTATCTGTACTTCTACTTGAGTAAAGGATGTTTGTACTATTGTCATCTCTGTTTTATATGTTATAGTACATAGTTGTCATTACATCGCCATTCAATGGTAGTTTCCTCCGGCATTTCACACAACAGGAGTTTGTGTTTGCTGTAATTCTGGGTGTTTCTTTTTTAATTTTGCAAAGTTCAACTGCAGTTAATTTCTCACACTATGCGAGCAAACAGATAACGATGGATACAAATTCTCAGGCAACAGGCCACCTCTGCCATTTCATTCATTAACTTTTCATTAATGCCCCCGAGACAAACTCTGGATGAGAGTATGCAGTAAGGACTGGTGGTGTGAATTCTCAGCATAGTCACCATTTCCCGCTCGCACCAAAAATGTGCTCCCTTGCTTGAAGCCATTCTCGTTTGTTTGTAAAACGCCTGACAACTGCTGTGTGTGCCTCCTAAAATAGCAATACTCCACAAAAATCACTGTTAACATAGTAGACTCCTAATCAGAGTATTGTCTTAATCGTATTAAAGAGTATTAGTGTCCATGTAAACATACTCAGTGTTGGTTATTTCAATAGACCATCAATCTGCCACAAAATGTAAACAACGCCACTGAACTGAATATATATAGTGGCTGAAAATGATCAATTATTGTTATGTTTGGGCAGAAACATGAAAGAATTTTTGGAAGAAACATTTACAGTACTAGAGACTGCCAAAAGTTATAATAAATCGAGCAGAATAGGGGGGTAGGGGGTGGGGGAGAGAAACTGTAGGCACAATAGCTGTTTGTGGTTGGTCAAACTTAACTAGAATTTCCAGAGAAAGAATGACAACATTCATGCCTGTCCTGATCATTTCTAGTTAAGTAGGTGAAATATACTGAAAGACAAATATCTCAACTAAGACTGCTCAAAAATATATCTTTACCACATATAAAATTCTAAATCTTACACCCTTTCTTTCTTCCTTAAGCAAATTCCCCCCCTATGATTTAAACGACATAAGACAAGCAGAAAAAAAACATCTTCAGTAGAATATTTATCATCCAATCCATGCTCCTGCTTACATCCAAGTACTCCATAATATTAACTGTTTATAATCATTTGTAAAGTATGATCTTATTTTACATCCCTAATCCAACACCTAAACACAACTGCTAATTTACTAACTATTAATAAGCAGCAAAGTAGTAGTTTTAGCTAAACATTTTAATTAATGGTTTACTAGTAACATGAATTGTACATTAAAATATAGTGACTAATAAACCACTACCACAACTATCAGTAACAAGAACAAGATTCAGTGGGCCAGTACTTTTACAGAAATGTTTATTTGTAGCAGTTGTTGTCATGCAATAATAGATCACTAGATAGCAAAACTGGTCATCCCGAATTTCCTATGGGTAATGGTGGGCATTGGGCAACGAAGAGAAACCACTGTGTTGAGCGCTGTTCTTCAAAATATTACCTTATTACCAAACAATAAGAAGCCAAACAATACTGCTTTAAATAATACTAATGAATAGAATAGATTTTTTGAAGAAGTATGTTTTATTGTATAATATACTGTATAATGGGAACCACTGATGAAGAACATGATATAAACATTCGGTTCATATTTCATGTGCCACCAAATAAAAAATAGGCACTTACTGTACTTACACTTACAATGTGCTGTTTACAACTTAATCACAAACACAACCTTTAAATCCACACTGACATCTCAGATGACCAGATATATATATATATATATATATATATATATATATATATATATATATATATATATATATATATATAGTATCTATATATAGTATCTAAGATAGAGCGAGCGCACAGGCTAATGTACAACCCGAGTTTTAAAAAACTTATAATAAAACTTATAATAACTTAAATAAAAACGTATAATATGAACAAATAGTGCTTATGAAAGGCTGCTGAAATCGTATTCTCTCAACTGAAACCAGTGGACTGGACCTGGAGGGTTTCTTATGTTCTCCATCCAAACAGGTTTTTGGGTGGCGTATACGTGCACTGAATACATAGACGTGTGTGGTCTTGGCAACATGTTTTTATATTAAACCGCTGGAGACGACTGGCAGATTTTCTCCATTGTGCACACAGCGCCATCTTCTGGTGACAAAAAGAGTGCACAAATAATCCATTCAAAGCAGGTTGAAACGCTCATAAACACACCAGCACATCATTATATTGCTATTTAGTTTGTAAATGATTTTTCTTAATTTGGTTATGCTCATATTATCTTCATAAAATGATATTATAGAATTAAATGTATAAAACAATTGTGGTTTATTATTATAATTATGTCACCTTTTATTTTTTTATTTTATTTGGAAACAACAAAAATATGCTGTGAAAGTGATTTTATTTCTTTTTTTATCTCCACGCTAAGGCTCAGAACACAAAACAATATGTTTTTTTAACTTTTGACTGTTTTTGTTATTAACTTATTAACTTTTGTCATTTTCTAGATTTTTAGACTGACCGACTTGAATGTTAACAGCTAAAATTGAGCTATTTTGATCATTAATAATGTTAATCCTTGATTATCAATTACCCACTTTAAGTTCCCTCAATTCAAATGTATCATGGTTATCTAAAATTATTGTAATTAGATCAAATAACTCCAATCAGAGAATGTGTGTATTCATTAAACCGATAAAGGGATAGTATAAATAACAAAATAATTAGTTGATTTAAGAGTTAAATAAAGCAGCACATTAAAGTACTTCTTTACAAATAAATGCTTCTAGAGCACCAACAATATATCAATTATTTGGGATAAAGGCACCTACCTGCAATTTATATTTGACCACTAGAGGCCACTGTGAAATGTGTGCAACTGGCTGTGCATGTGTTAACTTTAAAGAGTTTAGACACTACAGGAGTGTTAGGCTGATTTATGCCCTGACAGTCAGAGGACCTCCCTATCTGATGGCAGTCACATCGAGGCGTTCCCGATCATGTTGGATATTGTGAGAAGCAGAAACTGAAGAAACATGGCAGCTTGTAAAATGTTTGGCTGTATAACTTGTTGATAACCAAAACATACTATAAAAAGCACAAGTAAACATTAACTGACCATCAATCAAGTAAGCTCAACAGAAGATAACTTAAGATATATTGTCAGGCACAATAATTATCTTAACATGTTGTAGTGCTTGATGCACCACTGTTTTAAAAAACATGTTTTAGACTTGAGAAAAGAGTTGGTGGAGGTTATCTGTATGAGTGCGATCATTGTGATGCTACCACAATTCAATAGCTATATTGAAAAAACAACTGTAATGAGAGCCCAGCTTTAGTGGACAAGGAGCTTAAAATCACCAAGAGGCGACACTCAATACAACGTTCCATTGCAACAGCAGCGCCCAGCAACAGCCCTGTGATTCTGCCATTTTGGAGTGAAAGTGATGAGCCGTCCAGGGGATCTTATTGCTTTCATGATGGCTAGCAGCTGCTTTGTTTTTTATTTATTTATTTTAAAAGCACATTAAAGCTGAGATACAACCTGAAAGACTACAATACAACGCTTACAATCACAATCATCAGCACTTTTAATAGTTCATTACAGACTTAATATTTATATTTACTATACTTATTTTCTTGGAACTGTCACTTTTAGGTGAAATTACTTTAAATTACTTTAATTTAATAGTTTACACACTGGCATAATAAAAATGAATACTGACACGGTCAATTAAATTAACATGACTTTCAAAAAGGGCTGTTTATACAGTAACAGACACTTTTTGTTGCAGTATTGTGTATAATTGTATATAGTATTTTTTTTTAATAATAATAAGCTTTTGTCAAAAGCCACTTCATCCAATATGATTGAATTCTGACACATATATTCATCATATACATACACACGCATACACATCTATGGTAATATTATAATAAATATGTCTCCTGATCTGATTCCAACAAAACCCATATGGGGAATTCTGAAGAGACATCAAGTTGAGCATCTCTGAGCAACTCTAAAAGAGGAGTAATTTTTGAAGATTGGAAAAGATATGTTTAATACTCTTTTTTTTTTTTACATCACCCTAATTTTAAGTAAAACTACAAAAAAAATTGTAGTTTAAGTTTATTTGTTAACCTTACTTTCATAAGTTAAACAGATATATTAAACTTAATCTTGTCAACATTTTGAAAATTGTTTTCTTTTCATTGAGATATTGTTTAAAATGTTGATTTTCAATAGGGTGTATGAATATATAATATTTTAACTCATATTTCAATATTTTAATTAATTCTGTCTAATGTTAGTTATCCGTGACACTAGCAGCATCTAGTGGCTGTTTCCCAAATAGCAACAGAGTGTCGCCTCTTGGTGATTCTATGCTCGTTGGAGTGGATGAAGTCAGCTGAAACTGACCAGCAGCTCATGTCTTTTCTCCTTAGACCTGTTATCTAAATTACAGTAGTGAGCAGATACAACAATATGAAAAGAACTATGGTTTAAAGGGGTGGTCCACTATCATATGATATTTTAAACTTTAGTTGATACACGTAGCTGTGTGAACATAAACAGCATCTCTGAATGTAAAATGCTCAAAGTTCAATGCAAAGGGAGACCTTGGTTTTTATAGAGTTAGTTTAGCAAAGCCTACAATAAACGAATTTTGGGGACTACTTCCAGGCCTGTGAGATCACAAACGTACTTTTACTGCGCACACAATGTGCAGCTAAGTCGGTGGCCAGAGGCGCTGTAATGTTACAGCAGAGGGAGAAAATGCTGTCCTGCTATTTCGACAGAGCTTCTCTGTTTCTGTATTTGGGCTTCCAAAGGACACGACACAAAGACAGAAGTGCTTACAGTTCAATATTAATTATGTTCCAGAGAATTATAAAATACATAGCAAGCATGATTTGACAAAACACAGCTTCCTGAATCTCTCCCAGTTCAGTGCTGGATTCGGTTAAAATCTCCTGAAGGAGCAGCTCCAACAAGCAGAAGCTGTGAACTCTGAGCCACAACCTGTGTTTTAATTTGTTAAAACTGATCATGACACATACAATGTCTAGCCTTAATAGTATGTTGTAGCAAAGATGTAAACAACGGGAAATGCTGTTCGACCACCGCTAACGATTTAGCTACAAATTCATATTTATCAGTCAAACTGCTGTAAAAACACACACACACACGCACGCACACTTTTCACCAGCACATGCGTGTTTCTCTATAGACAGCTTTTCCATGCGTTCTACATCTCAGATTATCAACTTGCAAAAGATATGTGAATGATTCAGATTACTTACACATGCATATTCCGAATATATGTGTGAGATGTCGTGTAACGCGTGGAGTTAAAAAATACAGGAGAGCTCGTCTAACTCATGTAGCAGCAGAAAAATCAATCAAGGCTCACAAAGGTCGCATCCCACATCTTGTGCTTTAATCTTTTGTCAGCGTCACTGTATATTACAGAACAATAACTTAATCCGAGCATCAGAGAAAAATAAAAATAAACATCGGTCCCACGCACATGCGCTTCTAGTGTTTGCGTCTACAGACAGTTCACACACACATACAGACACACACAATGGCAAACTCTTTTAAAAGGAGCCGCACCCTATTTTCACTCGTTACAGACACTTGTCAGATGTTATTTTAGAGAGCGGGCATGAGGTTG